>NW_007732269.1:10335-18184 GCF_000696425.1 Galeopterus variegatus | reverse complement strand
AAAAAAAAAGAAAGATATCAACTAAACAACTTAACGTTATTCCTCAGTAAAATTTAAAACAACAACAACAACAACAAACAGGCTGAGCCCAAAGATAGCAGAAGAAAGGAAATAAAGAAGACTAGGGCAGAAATAAATGAAATAGAGACTAGAAAAACAATGCAAAAGATTAACAAAACTGAACTAAGAGTGGGTTTTTTGAAAAGATAAAGAATGTTGAAAAAAATTTAACTAGACTAAGAAAAAAAAGAGAGCAGACAAATAGATAAAATCAGAAATGAAAGAAGAGATATTACCACTGATACCACAGAAATACAAATGGTCATAATAGGTTATTATGAAAAATTGTACACCAAAAGTTCAGGTGACCTAAAAGAAATGTATCAATTCCTAGATTCACACAACTTATCAATACTGAATCATGAAGAAACAGAAAACCTGAACAGATGTTAACAAGTAAGAAGATTGAATCAGTAATAAAAACACTTCCACCAAAGAAATGACCTGGATTTAATGACTTCGCTGCTGAATTCTACCAAACATTTAAAGAACTAATACAGTCCTTCAAAAAATAAAAAAATTGAAGAAGAGGATACACTTCTAAACTTTTTACAATACCAGCATTACTCTAATACACAAACCAGACAAGAATATTGCAAGAAGTGAAAATTAAAGGTCAATATCATTGACAAACGTAGATGCAACTATCCCGAACAAAATACTATCAAACTGAATTTAACAACACATTAAACGGATTATCCACCAGGAACAAGTGTGACTTATCCCTGGGATGTAAGAATAGTTCAACATATTCAAATCAATAACTATGATATATCATATTAACAAAATAAAGGACAAAAGCCATATGATTACCTCATTAGATGCAGAAAAAGCATTGACAAAAATCATTATTCTTCCATAATAAAAACTCTCACCAATTTAGATATAGAAAGAATGTACCTGAACACAATAGGACAAAAGCCATATGATTACCTCATTAGATGCAGAAAAAGCATTGACAAAAATCATCATTCTTCCATAATAAAAACTCTCACCAATTTAGATATAGAAAGAATGTACCTGAACACAATAAAGGCTATATATAAGAAGTCCACAAATGACATTATACTCAATGGCAAAAAACCGCAAGCCCTTCATCTAAGATCTGGAACAAGACAAGGATGCCCACTCTCATTATTTCCACTCAAAATAGTATTGGAAATTCTTGACAGATCAAGTAGAAAAGAGAAAATAAATAAATAAATAAAAGGCATGCAAATTGGAAAGGAGGAAGTCAAATTGTCTCTATTTGCAGGTGACATAATCTTATACATGGAAACCCCTAAACGCTTCACCAAAAACTCTTCAAACTGATAAACAAATTCAGTAAAGTTGTAGTATACAAAATCAAAATGCAAAAATCAATATCAGACCCCCCACCTCCTTGGACCCAGAGGGGAGTGTCAGGCTCAATGGCCCAACCCACCAAGGTCAGCCAACCAGACTCACAGGACAGGGGCGGCCCCTTCCCCCTCCTTGGACCTGGAGGGGAGCACCGTCCCCTGTGGCCCCACCTGCCGAGGTGAGCCCATCAGAACCACACAGCACAAGGGGCTCATTCTATGACCACAGATTTGGGAACAGGACCCAAGGTGGTTTAACATTACCACCATCACACCTACTGTCAAGAAAAGACACTTCACCACCATAGTAGCAGCCAGGGCCACTCCACAGCCAAACTCAGTGTAATAGAAGAAGCAAACCCTCTATCAAATGACCAAAAATCAATGAAAAAATACTAGAACTACAAATAAACGAGAAGAAATGACACCATTGAAAGAATACAGTAATGCTCCAAAGCCAGACTCCATGAACAAAGGAATCCTTGAAAGGTCTGAAAAAGAATTGTAAGCAATTACCTTAAGAAATCTTGAAGACATAAAGGAAGACTCAATTACAGAACACAATGAAACAAGAAAAAATATCCAGAATGTGAAGGAAATCTACAAAGAGATTAATACCTTTAAAAAGAGTGCAACAGAACTTCTAGAAATGAAAGATTCACTCAATGAAATAAAAAACAGAACTGAGAACTTGAGCAGCAGGGTAGAGCAAGCAGAAAAAAGAATTTCAGAGCTTGAAGATAGTCTTTTTGAAATAACTCAGGCAGACAAAAAAAGGAAAAAAGAATTTAATATAATGAGGAAAATCTAAGAGAGATAGCAGACAACTTCAAGCATTCTAACATCCAAATTGTGGGTATTCTAGAAGGGAAGGAGAAAGGAAAAGGTATTGAAAACCTATTCAAGGAAATAGTAACAGAAAAGTTCCCAGATATAGGGCAAGATACAGACTTTCAGATGCAGGAAGCTCAAAAGACCCAAAACAGATTCAGTCCAAAAAGATGCTCCCCAAGACACGTTACAGTTAAATTTGCAAAGTTCAAAGACAAAGAGAGAATTCTACAAGCAGCAAGAGAAAAGCATACAGGAACCCTTATCAGACTAACAGCAGACTTCTCAACCAAAACCCTATAGGCAAGAAGAAAGTGGAATGATATATTCAAAATACCAAAAGAAAAAAAATTGCTAGCCAAGAATTCTTTACCCAGCAAATCTCTTTCAGAAATGAGGGAGAAATAGTGTATTTCCCAGACAAACAAAAGTTGTGGGAGTTCACCACCACACAGCCAGACCTACAAGAAATTCTCCAGGAAGTCATTCATCTGGAATCTGAATAACATGACCACTACCACAAATACACAAGAAAGAGCAAAACCCATCATTAAAAGAAAAATGCCAGCAAGAAAGAGAAAGAAGCTAAATCATCCGACCTTAAATTTCCAACTAACATTGAAGAAGAGAAATAAAAGGGTAAATAGTGATCAAAAGAGAGGTTAAACTATCTAAACAAGAAGCAATTAAGTGACAGGAATTAAGCAATACCTGTTAATAACTACCCTCAATGTGAGTGGACTAAACTTCCTACTCAAAAGACACAGGACTGACTGATTGGAGTAAAAAGCTAGAGTTATCTTCGGGACACCCACCTCACCTGTAGAGACACACACAGACTAAAAGTGAAAAGATGGAAAAAAATTCAAATGAAAACCAAAAATGAGCAGGAGTAGCTATTCTTACATCAGACAAAATAGACTTTAAACCAAAAAGCATAAAAAGAGATAAGACCACTAGATAATGATAAAAAGATCTATCCACCTAGAAGAGATAACAGTCATAGATATCTGTGCATCTAATCCTGGCACACCCAGGTATATAAAGCAAACACTCTTAGAGTTAAAGAAAGAAGTAGTCCCTCATACTTAAATAGTGGATGATCTGAACACTCCTCTCTCAGTATGGGACAGGTCTTACAAGCAACAAGTCAACAAAGAGATGCAGGACTTAATTTACACCTTAGACCAATTGGACCTGGTAGATATATACAGAACATTTCACCCAACAACTAAAGAATATACTTTCTTCTCATCAGCCTATGGAACATTCTACAGGATAGACCATGTATTCAGTCACAAATCTAGTCTCAGCAAATTTTTAAAAATTTAAGTCATTCCAAGTATCTTTTCAGACCACAACAGATTAAAATTGGAAATTACAAATAAGCACACCTCTGCAAACTCTACAAATACATGGAAACTAACTAATAGACACCTGAATGGCCAATGGGTCCAAGAAGAAATTATATAGGAAATCAAAAAATTTCCAGAAACTAAAGAAAATAAAGATACATCATACCAAAACCAGTGGGATACTGCAAAAGCAATATTAAGAGGCAAATTTATTGCAACAAATGCTTACATCAAAAGAACAGAAAGACTTCAAATAAATGACCTAACACTACACCTCAAAGAACTTGAAAAGCAAAACAATCCAAACCTAAAATTAGAAGATGGAAAGAAATAATTAAGATCAGAACAGAACTAAATGAAATAGAGACCCCCTCAAATAGAAAAGAACAACAAAACAAAAGGTTAGTTTTTTGAGAAGATAAATAAAATAGACAAACCATTAGCTAAGTTAAAAAAAAAAAAAGAAGAGAGAAGACCCAAATAACAATAATCAGAAATGAAAAGGGAGACATTACAACCGATACCAGAAAAATACAAAGAATCATTAGAGACTATTATAAACAAGTATATGAAAACAAATATGAAAATCTGAAAGTTTTGGATAAGTTTCTAGACACATACAAACTACCAACACTGAACCAACAAGTGATAGAAAACCTGAACAGACAAATGACAAGCAAGGAGATTGAAGCGTTAATTAGCAACATTCCAGCAAAGAAAAGTCCAGGTCTGGATGGCTTTACAGCTGAATTCTATCAAACTTTTAAAGGGAATTAATACCAATTTTCCTCAGACTATTCCAAACAAACAATTGAAACAGAAGCTACTCTCCCAAACTCATTCTACCAAAACCAGATGAAGACACACAAAAAAACCAAAATTACAGGCCAATATCCTTGATGAACATGGATGAGAAAGTCCTCAACAAAATATCCAGCAGCACATTAAGAAAACTATACACTATGATCAAGTGGGATTCATCCCAGGGATGCAAGGATGGTTTAACATTTGAAAGTCAATAAATGTGATACATCATATCACCAAATTCAAAGACAAAGATCATATGATTATCTCAATAGATGTTGAAAAAGCATTTGACAAAATTCAACATCCCTTTATGATAAAGACTCTCAACAAATTAGGTATAGAAGGAAAGTATCTCAACACAATAAAAACTATTTATGAAAAGCCCACTGCCAGTATCATTCTAAATGGGGAAAAACTGAGGGTCTTTCCATTAAGAGTGAGAACAAGACAAGGATGCCCACTCTCACCACTTCTATTTAACATAGTACTGGAGATACTAGACAGAGCAATCAGGCAAGAGAAAGAAATTGAGAAATTCAGAATGGAAAAGATGAAATCAAACTTTTTCTATTTGCAGATGACATCAGACTGTATACAGAAAAACCTAAAGACTCTATCAAAAACCTCCTAGAGCTGGTTAATAACTTCAGTAATGTTGCAGGATCCAAAATAAATGCCCCCAAATCAGTTGCATTTATATACTCAAATAATGAACTAACAGAAAGAGAAGCAAGGAAAGTAAGCCCATTTACAATTGTAACCCCAAAATAAAATACCTAGGGACCAACTTACCAAGGAAGTAAAAGACCTCTACAATAAGAACAACAAAACACTTCTGAAAGAAATTAAAGAAGACACAAAAAGATGGAAAGATATTCCATGCTCTTGGATTGGAAGAATTAATATTGTGAAAATGTCTATACTACCCAAAGTGGTCTACAGATCCAATGCAATCCCCATCAAAATAGCAATGACATTCTTCACAGAAATGGAAAAAAAAAACCTTAACTTTCATATGGCACAACAAAAGACCCCCAAATAGCCAAAGCAATCCTGATTAAAAAAAAAAATAGAGCCGGAGGCATAGCACTACCTGACTTCAAATTATACTACAAAGCTATTGTAACCAAAACAGGATGGTACTGGTATAAAAAGAGACATGCAGTCCAGTGGAGTAGAATTGAGAAGCCAGACATCACCCCTTGGCCTTACAGCCATCTGATATTGGACAAATGCAATAAAAATTTACACTGGAGAAAAGACTGCCTCTTCAACAGTTGTGCTGGAAAAACTGGATATCCATATGCAGAAGAATTAAACTAGATATGCATCTCTCACCATACACTAAAATCAACTCAAAATGGATTAAAGATTTAAGTATAAGACCTGAAACTGTAAAATTACTAAGAGAAAATATAGGTGAAACACTTCAGCATATAGTTCTGGGCATAGACTTTATGAACATGAGCCTGAAAGCACAAGCAGCAAAAGAAAAAATAAAATAAAAATATGGGACTATATCAAACTAAAAAGCTTCTGCACAGCAAAGGAAACAATTGACAGAGTGAAACAGCAATCTACAGAGTGGGAGAAAATTTTTGCTAACTATGCATCTAACAAGAGATTAATATCTGTAATATACAAGGAACTCAAACAATTATACAGTAATAAAACAAATAACCCAATTAAAAAATGGACTAAGGAGCTGAATTGACAGTTTTTTTAAGGAAAACATACAAATGGCCAACAGGTACATGAAAAGTGCTCAAGTCATCAGGGAAATGCAAATTAAAAGAACATTAAGATACCACCTCACCTCAACTAGACTGGCTATAATCAAAATGATGGAGAATAGCAAATGCTGGTAAGGATGTGGAGAGTAGGGAACACTCCTACACCATTGGTGGTATTGTAAATTAGTACAGCCACTATGGAGAACAGTATAGAGGTTTCTTGAACAACTACAGATAGATCTTCGACCCTGCATTCCCACTTCTGGGTATATACCCAGAGAAATGGAAATCATCATGTCGAAGGGATACCTGCATTCCCATGTTCATTGCAGCTCTATTTAAAGTAGCCAAGACATGGAACCAACCTAAATGTCCATTGATGGACAATTGGATATGGAAAATGTGCTATATATACACTGTGGTATACTACTCTGCAATAAAAAAGAATGAAGTACTCCCATTTACAACAACATGGATAAGCTTGGAGAAACTTATGTTGAGTGAAAAAAGCAAAACACAGAGGGAAAAATATCACTTGTACTCAGTCATAAGTGGGAGCTAAGAGAGTAAGAATGAAGGAAAGAAAGGAAAGAAAGAATATAATTGCAATTTATGGTAATAGGCTTGCTGCCAGTATGGATCTGGCCATCACATGTTGGGCATGAGTGGTGATAGTCAGCTTTGTACCCCATGAATATTCATAACCAACAAAAAATTTGAAAAAGAATAAAATAATTTTAGTGTAGCCTGAGTGTACAGTGTTTATAAAGTCTATAGCAGTGTACAATAATGTCTTAGGCTTTCACATTCACTCACCACTCACTCACTGACTCACCCAGAGCAATTTCCTGTCCTGCAGGCTCCATTTATGATAAGTCACCTATACAGGTATACCATTATTTTTAAGTATATGCCTTACTTTTGCTGTACCTTTTCTATATTTAGATATGTTTAGACACACAAAAATGAGGGTACTTTATAATGTTCATGGAAGAATAGAATTAAGCAATAAAACAAATCTTTCTATGACGTTTTGGAAAATTCCTTGTACTTACCATGGTGTTACAGTTGCCTACAGTTTTCAATACAGTAACATGTTATAGAGTTTTGTAGCCTAGGAGCAATAGGCTATACTATATAGCCTATGTGTGTAGTAGGCTATACCATCCAGGTTTATGTAAGTACACTCTATATTTGCATTACAAAATTGCCAAATGACACATATCTTAGACTGTATCCCCATCATTGACACATGACTGTATAAAAATTAATAAAAAATAGATTAAATACTTAAATGTATGACCAGAAACTATCAAACTACTGGAAGAATACATAGGGAGAAAACTACACAACACTGGTGTGAGTAATGTTTTTTTGGAATTGCACAAAAGTACAGGGAACAAAACAAAAATAGAACAGTGGTATTATATCAAACTAAAAAGCTCCTGCACAGCAAATGAAACAATTAACAGTGTGAAGAGAGAACACATAGATTAGGAGAAAAGATTTGCAAGCCATACATTCAATAATGGATTAATATCCAAAATATGTAAGGAACTCAAACGATGCAATAGCAAGAAAACAAACAAACAAACAAAAAATTAAAAATGGGAAAGGGGCCTCAATAGACACTTCGCAAGAGAAGACATGCAAACAGCCAAGAGAAGAATGAAAAGTGTTCAATGTCACTCATCATTAGGGAAACACAAATTAAAATCAA
>NW_007732269.1:5034-9328 GCF_000696425.1 Galeopterus variegatus | reverse complement strand
CACGCACAGACCGGTTCCCGCTCACTGGCTGAGCGAGGCGCAGGAGCAGCACCGAGGGTTGCAATCCCGTTGCCGGTCCCCGGTCCGGTACGGGGGTGACACTGAGGGTTGCGATCCATTGCCAGACACGGAAAAAGATAAAAGACAAAAAAAAAATGGGAAAGGGGCCTCAATAGACACTTCGCAAGAGAAGACATGCAAACAGCTAAGAGAAGAATGAAAAGTGTTCAATGTCACTCATCATTAGGGAAACACAAATTAAAATCAAAATGAAATGTCACATGACACCTGTCAGAATGGCTATTATCAAAAAAATGAAAGGTAAGTATTGGCAAGGATGAAAAGGGAATCCTTGTACACTGTTGTTGAGAAGGTAAATTAGTGCAGCCATTATGAAAGCTGTATAAAGTTTCCTCAAAAAACTAAAAATAGATTACCATATGATTTGGCAATCCCCCTTCTGGTTATTTACCCAGATGGCTTGAAATAAGTTCGTCAAAGAGATATCTGAGCTTTCGTGTTCACTGCAGCACTATTCAAAATAGTTAATTATATAATCAATCAAAGTGTCCATCAAGAGATGAATGAATAAACAAAATGTGTTTTATTTATACAATGAAATACTATCAGCCTTAAAAAAGAAGGAAATTCTGTCATTTGTGACAACATTGATGGAACCTGGAGGACTTTATACTAAGTGAAATAAGCCAAGCACAGAAAGACAAATACAGCAAATCCTTGAACAATATGGGTTTGAACTGTGCAAGTTCATTTATACATGGATTTTTTTTTTCAGTAAATATGTTGGAAAATTTTGGGTAAGCTGTGTCATGAATGCATAACATACCTAAACAGTTAAGTAGGCTAAAGTACTTAACTAGTACTTAAGTAATGATGAGGCAAACCCCTCCCCCCCACACACACACCTCACAGGAATTGGGGCACTCGGACACACAGCCACACCCAGATGAATCAAAAGTTTGGATTTTACACTGTGCATGGGTCAATGTGTCTAACCACTGAGTTTTTCAAGGGTCAATCAACTGTACTGCATGTTCTTACTTACATATGAAATCTAAAAAAATCAAACTCATAGAAGCAGAGAGTAAAATAATAGTTATCAGAGGAAGGGGAGTGAAGGGGGAATGGGCAAATGATGGTCAAAGGGTACACAATCTTAGAAAGAAAGACTTTTTTTGAGATCTATTGCATAGTGGTGAATATAATTACTAACCATGTGTTGTATGTTTAAAAATTGCTAAGAGTAAGTTTCAAATGCTCTCGCCAAAAAAAATGATAAGTATTTGAGGTGATAGACACATTAATTAGCTTGATTTAATTATTCCACATTATATTCATAAATTATAACATCACTTTGTACCTATATATACAATTATAAACTGTTGACTTATTACTTAGATCGATGTGCTTGGTCTGATGAAACTGTTGACTTATAATATTTTTTTAAGAAAGAAATTTAACTGTTGATAGATCAGGGTTCTGAAGATATCCTTCATACATTGATCTCTGATCCATCCAAAAATACCATTAAATTTCAGAAAAATGTCTATAAAGGATGTAGTACACACACACATACATACATGGGGAGGGGAAAGGTCTTCAAACAATTTATGAAATGATTCCTATTATCTTTTTTTTTCTTTTTTTTTTTTTTTGACCGGTAAGGGGATCGCAACCCTTGGCGCGGTGTGGTCTGTACCACATTCAGCCAGTGAGCGCACCAGCCATCCCTACATAGGATCCGAACCTGCAGCCTCAGTGCTACCGGTGCCGCACTCTCCTGAGTGAGCCATGGGGCCAGCCCCCTATCATCTTTTAATTCTATTTTTCCAGAAACTTTTTGAAGTACCCTCATTTGTATACACATACACATACACACACACAAGTATATAGATGGCACTAGAGATTCCCACCTATTGGTGTATATACTCTGTAAAATTCCTCCCCCTTAAATATAAACACTTTTGCGAATGTGATAGATATCACTTCTGCAATTATTACATTACAAAAGACATTTTGCAGATGAAATTAGGATCTATAAATACTTAATTCTGAGTTTATTAAAAGGGATATCATCCCACGTGAGTCTGACCTAATCCTCTGAGTCCTTACAAGAGATCAGAATGATTTGAAGCAAGAGTGATTTTCCTGCTGGCCTTGAAGGAGTGAATAACCATGTTGTGAGCTGGCTATGGAGGGACCTGTGGCAAGGATCTTAGGATGGCTTCTAGGAACTACACGCATTCCCTGGTTGACAGCCAGCAAGAATATTGTGTCCCTATTCTTATAGCTGCAAAGCACTGAATTTCATTAATGACCAATGATCATGAAAGAGGATACCAAGCCTCAGACTACTTTGCAACTCCAGCCAACATCTAGATTTTAGCCTGGTGAGACCCTGACCAGGAGACCTAGCTAAGCCATGCTCAGATTCCTGATTCAAAGAAACTGTGAGAAAACAAATTTGTGTTGTGTTAAGCCTCTAAGTTTGTGTAATTCATTAGAAGCAATATATTGATATATGAAATTCAAAGGAAATGAGAGAAAAATATTAGTGGATGAGAGGTATTGACAAGTGCAAGGAAAATAGAGTTAGTTTCATCAGCTCCTCTTGCCTCATACCCAGCTGGGTATGATTCAGTATATCTGTTGTAAATGAGTTACATAAGGGTAGAGTTAGTGCACATGTATGCCCGTGTACCCCTTGGTTCATTGCCACTATTGTGTACTCTTTGGTGTGGAAGGCAATGGCTCTGAACCACTGGTTGGCAAAGCTCATGTCTGAAAAATAAAGCACATCCACTTTGCCAGTGGCTACTTAGTTTTTCTTTTGCTTACCTGAATCAGGACCTGCACAGGATGGGACAGAGGGTGTGTGACCCAGCCCGACAATTGGTGTAATCAGCAGGATTCTGAGCAGGTAAGAGAGCCACTAGCCCCTTGGGAGGGGGAGGAAATGAGGCTACTCTCGAGTATGTGGTGCCCGGCAGCCACTTTCCTGTTGGCCGGGATTTGGCTGTTGCTCACTGTGCTATGAGTCAACATAGACCAGGCACTCTATGAAGCGGCCTGTTTTTCAGATTTGCAGCAAAAAGCAGGTTTGTTGGAAGCACGGGTACTTGTTCTGGAGGCTGAAGCACAGCAACAGGTCACTCCTGCTTCCAACACCAGGGACAATGACAAACCCAATGGTGAGTTGGGGAGACTATGTATCCCCTGGCACAACCTGTTGTGCATCAGAAACTAAAGCATGAGCAGCCTATGGGACCAGGCAGATAACCAGTAGGCCACCTGCAAGTGACCCAATTCACTACATATGTCCCCTACACTCAAGCTGAGTTGTTGGACTTAGGGAAACAGTTCTGGCAGAAACAGTGTGAAACCCTAGCCATTTGGTTTTTGTAGCTGTGGGACCTAGGGGTGGATGGCATAACATACTCTACTATGGTTTGCTCCTGCAAATGACAGTTGGGGAATTCTCGCTGTGGATCTGGACAGTAAAGCCTGTGTTGCAGGGACATGCTAAACATGATCCACAGGTATTACCGAAGCCAAGGGATGTGGTCAGTGTGAAACAGTGTCACTTGGTGGGAGGATGTGCAGAGATAGGTGCCACTACATTAGAGCTAGAAAAGGTCAGTATCATTTGTCCCACACACAGTCCCTTTAACACCCTGGTATGGCCAGTGAAAAAGCCAGATGGTACCTGGAGGATGACCGTGGACTACTGGGAACTGAACAAAGTAGTGCCACCTTTGCATGCAGCTGTGCCTTTGGTTCATGATTTGATGGACAGCTGATGACTCATCTAGGAACTTATCATTATGTAATGGACCTTGCAAATGCTTTTACTCCATCCCGATCTCAGCTGATAGCAAAGATCAATTCACCTTCACCTGGGAAGGAAGGCAATGGACATTTCAAGTGTTGCCCCAAGGCTACCTGCATAGCCCAACCATCTGTCATGATTTAGAGGCTGGGGGCCTAGCCAGGTGGACTAGGCCCAGCATGGTTACAATGTTTCATTACACAGATGATGTCTAACTAACCTCTGATTCTCTTGCAGATTTAACTAAGGCAGCTCCAACGCTGCTAGGTCATTTGGAACAATATGAGTGGGCTGTATATAAGGGTCTTACCCTTTGGATATCTACTTGGAAGTATCAGCGGTGGTACTAAAATAGCCTTATGGCCATATATGGTCAGCCCCTTGTCATAGTGATAATGGAACACACTTTACTGGACATGAAGTACAGAACTGGGCTTCTCAGTG
>NW_007732269.1:0-5024 GCF_000696425.1 Galeopterus variegatus | reverse complement strand
TTTTTTTTTTTTTTTTTTTTTGACCGGTAAGGGGATCCCAACCCCGGGCACGGGGGGGTCTGTACCACATTCAGCCAGTGAGCGCACCAGCCATCCCTACATAGGATCCGAACCCGCAGCCTCAGTGCTACCAGTGCCGCACTCTCCTGAGTGAGCCATGGGGCCAGCCCCCTATTATCTTTTAATTCTATTTTTCCAGAAACTTTTTGAAGTACCCTCATTTGTATACACATACACATACACACACACAAGTATATAGATGGCACTAGAGATTCCCACCTATTGGTGTATATACTCTGTAAAATTCCTCCCCCTTAAATATAAACACTTTTGCGAATGTGATAGATATCACTTCTGCAATTATTAAATTACAAAAGACATTTTGCAGATGAAATTAGGATCTATAAATACTTAATTTTGAGTTTATTAAAAGGGATATCATCCCACGTGAGTCTGACCTAATCCTCTGAGTCCTTACAAGAGATCAGAATGATTTGAATCAAGAGTGATTTTCCTGCTGGCCTTGAAGGAGTGAATAACCATGTTGTGAGCTGGCTATGGAGGGACCTGTGGCAAGGATCTTAGGATGGCTTCTAGGAACTACACGCATTCCCTGGTTGACACCCAGCAAGAATATTGTGTTCCTATTCTTATAGCTGCAAAGCACTGAATTTCATTAACAACCAATGATCATGAAAGAGGATACCAAGCCTCAGACTACTTTGCAACTCCAGCCAACATCTACATTTTAGCCTGGTGAGACCCTGACCAGGAGACCTAGCTAAGCCATACTCAGATTCCTGATTCAAAGAAACTGTGAGAAAACAAATTTGTGTTGTGTTAAGCCTCTAAGTTTGTGTAATTCGTTAGAAGCAATATATTGATATATGAAATTCAAAGGAAATGAGAGAAAAAATATTAGTGGATGAGAGGTATTGACAAGTGCAAGGAAAATAGAGTTAGTTTCATCAGCTCCTCTTGCGTCATACCCAGCTGGGTATGATTCAGTATATCTGTTGTAAATGAGTTACATAAGGGTAGAGTTAGTGCACATGTATGCCCGTGTACCCCTTGGTTCGTTGCCACTATTGTGTACTCTTTGGTGTGGAAGGCAATGGCTCTGAACCACTGGTTGGCAGAGCTCATGTCTGAAAAATAAAGCACATCCACTTTGCCAGTGGCTACTTAGTTTTTCTTTTGCTTACCTGAATCAGGACCTGCACAGGATGGGACAGAGGGTGTGTGACCCAGCCCGACAATTGGTGTAATCAGCAGGATTCTGAGCAGGTAAGAGAGCCACTAGCCCCTTGGGAGGGGGAGGAAATGAGGCTACTCTCGAGTATGTGGTGCCCGGCAGCCACTTTCCTGTTGGCCGGGATTTGGCTGTTGCTCACTGTGCTATGAGTCAACATAGACCAGGCACTCTATGAAGCGGCCTGTTTTTCAGATTTGCAGCAAAAAGCAGGTTTGTTGGAAGCACGGGTACTTGTTCTGGAGGCTGAAGCACAGCAACAGGTCACTCCTGCTTCCAACACCAGGGACAATGACAAACCCAATGGTGAGTTGGGGAGACTATGTATCCCCTGGCACAACCTGTTGTGCATCAGAAACTAAAGCATGAGCAGCCTATGGGACCAGGCAGATAACCAGTAGGCCACCTGCAAGTGACCCAATTCACTACATATGTCCCCTACACTCAAGCTGAGTTGTTGGACTTAGGGAAACAGTTCTGGCAGAAACAGTGTGAAACCCTAGCCATTTGGTTTTTGTAGCTGTGGGACCTAGGGGTGGATGGCATAACATACTCTACTATGGTTTGCTCCTGCAAATGACAGTTGGGGAATTCTCACTGTTGGCCGGGATCTGGCTGTTGCTCAGTGCTATGAGTCAACATAGACCAGGCACTCCATGAAGCGGCCTGGCTTTCAGATTTGCAGCAGAAAGCAGATTTGTTGGAAGCACGGGTACTTGTTCTGGAGGCTGAAGCACTGCAACGAGTCACTCCTGCTTCCAACACCAGGAACAATGACAAACCCAATGGTGAGTTGGGGAGACTATGTATCCCCTGGCACAACCTGTTGTGCATCAGAAACTAAAGCATGAGCAGCCTATGGGACCAGGCAGATAACCAGTAGGCCACCTGCAAGTGACCCAATTCACTACATATGTCCCCTACACTCAAGCTGAGTTGTTGGACTTAGGGAAACAGTTCTGGCAGAAACAGTGTGAACCTCTAGCCATTTGGTTTTTGTAGCTGTGGGACCTAGGGGTGGATGGCATAACATACTCTACTATGGTTTGCTCCTGCAAATGACGGTTGGGGAATTCTCACTGTGGATCTGGACAGTAAAGCCTGTGTTGCAGGGACATGCTAAACATGATCCACAGGTATTACCAAAGCCAAGGGATGTGGTCAGTGTGAAACAGTGTCACTTGGTGGGAGGATGTGCAGAGATAGGTGCCACTACATTAGAGCTAGAAAAGGTCAGCATCATTCATCCCACACACAGTCCCTTTAACACCCTGGTATGGCCAGTGAAAAAGCCACATGGTACCTGGAGGATGACCGTGGACTACTGGGAACTGAACAAAGTAGTGCCACCTTTGCATGCAGCTGTGCCTTTGGTTCATGATTTGATGGACCGCTGATGACTCATCTAGGAACTTATCATTATGTAATGGACCTTGCAAATGCTTTTACTCCATCCCAATCTCAGCTGATAGCAAAGATCAATTCACCTTCACCTGGGAAGGAAGGCAATGGACATTTCAAGTGTTGCCCCAAGGCTACCTGCATAGTCCAACCATCTGTCATGATTTAGAGGCTGGGGGCCTAGCCAGATGGACTAGGCCCAGCATGGTTACAATGTTTCATTACACAGATGATGTCTAACTAACCTTTGATTCTCTTGCAGATTTAACTAAGGCAGCTCCAACGCTGCTAGGTCATTTGGAACAATATGAGTGGGCTGTATATAAGGGTCTTACCCTTTGGATATCTACTTGGAAGTATCAGCGGTGGTACTAAAATAGCCTTATGGCCATATATGGTCAGCCCCTGGTCATAGTGATAATGGAACACACTTTACTGGACATGAAGTACAGAACTGGGCTTCTCAGTGGTCCATTCAGTGGAAGTTATATGTGCTATATCATCCTCAGGCAGTGGGAATGATTGAACAGTACAATGGTCTTCTGAAAAAGAGACTAAGGCTGTCCACCAACCCCCATCCCTGGAGGGGTGGACACAGCAGTTATGATCAACAGTCAGGGTCTTATATGAGAGACCCTGCAAGGGCAGGCCCTCTCCAGTGGAGGCTCTGTTGCATAGAGCTGCAGCCCCTGTTCCTGAAACCATTCTTTCCAGGATAGTAAGCTGGCATGGGACGAGAACTCCCTCTATTGGTGCCAATAACTTTTTTGTCTTTTTTGCCCACAGTATTGTGGCTGTATGCCCAGACTCCACTAGACACATACATATGTTCGTGTGGCCAATGTGTCAGCTTGCTGAATATGCACCAAGTTTCCTACCAGTGTGGCTGCAGGATTCCTGTGGAAAATCACCCCAATGATGACTACTAACTGGACATGTGAATGGGTAGGGTTTTCGTGGCTAACAGTTGAAAGGATAGAGCTACTGGGCCAAGCCTCAAGGTGTATTGCACATATGACAAATACGGAGGTTATTTGGATGCAAGGGTCAGCCATCCTCACCAAGTTAACATCACAGAAGATCTCAAACGTGTGGATTGTACAGCGAAAAACCCTGACGGTGTGGAGTGTGAGGAAAATAGTTAGTTTCATCAGGCCCTCTCACCTCATATCCGGCTGGATATGATTCAGGCACATCCATTGTAAACAAGTTACATAAGAGTAGAGTTAGTGCGCGTGCACGCCTGTGTACCCCTTGGCTCATTGCCACTATTGTATACTCTCAGTATGGAAGGCAGCTGAACCACTGGTCAGCGGAGCTCGCATCTGAAAAATAAGGCATGTCCACTTTGACAGTGGCTACTCGTTTTTTCTTTCGCTTACCTGACTCAGGACTTGGACAGAATAGGGCAGAGGGGTCTGTGGCCCAGCCCAACAACAAGTTTTTAGAAGACGGAAATTATCCACGTAATAGTTACTAAGGGCAAAAGAAAATAAATCTTATGCACCAACAGAAGTGAGGTAATGATAAAAACAGCTTATTCACCGTGCAGAATACTAGAAAGAAAAGCAAAGAACATGGAATTGACAGGTGCCAAGGGGGACTGATCAGAAGGTCCTCCCTTCCCCCCTCACCATCACTACAGAAAACCAGACATTTATCTTCTGAGGAAATTTAATGGGAGAGTCCCTATACTTGCAATATTGAGAACAGTAGAGGTTGGGATGAGTTTTGAGATGGATAATTGGGGTTATAGAACCACCTTCCCCCAGGCACAGACTTATACCTCAAAGACAGGAGATTAGAGGACTACTTTTTTTTTACAGAAACTGCTGAGTCCCAAAGAAAGGACATTGAAAGGCTGGCATATGGGGGTTTTCCAAAGATAAGGCCATTTTTCTGCTTCTCTGTCAATGTAGCCCATCTGTTAAGAATTCCTGTCTATTTCCTCAAAACTTATGATGATCCTTTTATTTTTTCACCCTTAGTTATTCATGTGAGGCCAAAAATAGCCAGGTATTAAAGAAATTTCAAGGGAAATAGGATCTTAAAACAAACAGGAAAAATAATGATAACAAAACTTAACAGTGACACAGTAGAAGACAGTAATACCTGTAAAAAGTATAGATTTTTTGAACTAGAATTCTTTACCCATTGTAAACTCAAATTAATGGTAAGGGCATTTCCAGCATTCTAGTTTTCAAACTATACCTTCCATGTAGTCTTTTACAAACTCCCTAGTGGAATAATGTTGGGATATAAGAAGAATGTGGAAGGAATTTCTCCAGGAAAAAAAATAGAATGTTCACCATTTGAACCTCTGTTTATAAATTTCAAAATAAAATTTTGTAATAGGAATATCACAGAGCTG
>NW_007732268.1:132375-137644 GCF_000696425.1 Galeopterus variegatus | reverse complement strand
GGGATGCATGGCTGGTTCAAGATTTAAAAACTAATTAATGACATACACATTATTAATAGGCTAAATAAGAAAAAATAATTCTGTCAACCTATGCAGAAAAATTACGTGAAAAATTTTAACACTCATTTATGATAAAAACTCTCAGAAATTCTGGAATCGAAAGGGAGTCTTAATAAAGAGCATCTACAAAAAACCTACAGCTAACATTATATTTAATGTTGAAAGACTGAACAGTAAATCAATAATTGCAGCATGATTAGGAAAAAAAACAAAGTTGACCAGAAATACAGGAGACACTAACCCTGTNTTGCAGCATGATTAGGAAAAAAAACAAAGTTGACCAGAAATACAGGAGACACTAACCCTGTATAGTTTGGGGTTCACTTTTCACTCTTTCCTGTAAAAATACTATAAGTCATCTCCTCTATTTTGTGAACCTAAGATGGATGAAGCAGGAATCTGAGGAACTGAACATTTCATCTAGAGACTTTAAAGTGTCATCTGAAAGGTATTCTTTCAATTAATTATGGCAGGAAGTTGTCTTAGTGTTCAATTACTGCTGTAACACATTACCAAAAATTTAGTGGCTTAAAACAACACAATTTTATTTCATTAAAGAAGGTTCCAGAGGTCAGAAGTCCAAGATGTCTTACTAGGCTAAAATCAAGGAGTTTTTGGGTCTCTGTTGTTTCCGAAGACTGTAGGAGAGACTCTGCTCTTGTGTTTCCAGCTTTTAAATGGCACCTATACTTGTTGGCTGATGGCAGTTTCCTGCATCTTAAAAGACAACAATGTAACATCCTCAAATCTCTCTCTCTGATTCTGACTCTCCTGCCTCTAAAAGGACCCTTGTGATTACATTGGTCCCATTGAGTAATCCTGGATAATTTATTCATCTCATCATGTTTCATTTATTTACATCTGCAAAGTCCCTTTTGGCATGTAAGGTAACATATTTATAGGTTCTCAATATTAATATTTGGGCCTCTTTGGTGGGAGGGGCATTTTAATGTTTCCCACAAGAGTTGAAGTGAGAATAAGTCAAATATATACAAAAAACCCCAAAATTTATCATAAGGACCATAATCTAGCATTACTATTTATTTGCTTATTTCTTTCCCNCCCAAAATTTATCATAAGGACCATAATCTAGCATTACTATTTATTTGCTTATTTCTTTCCCTCTTACTAAAAATAGGTAGTTCTTTTAGAATAAACTACACATTTCTCAGCATATCTGAGTATATAAATTTTCTCATGACATTGCAAAAATAATAAAATGATAACAAATAATAACAACAGCATAAAATAATAACATAATAAAAAATAACAACAACAACAACAACAGCAACAGCAAAGGCCCACAAAAATTTCTTTTGAATTCTATGCAATATCCCTGTCTTATACAACGTCACTAAAATGTGAAAATCACATACACTCACATACACACACACACACACACACACACTATGGGAATGGTTAGTCTGTATGCTGTTTAGGGTTGAAATTATGTTTCAGACAAATTTACTAAACACTACAGGTTAATGGAGTAATGAGGCCATCAGTATTCATCAGACTCATTTATTCTACAAGAATATGTTAGGAACTTACTTTGATGAAAACTGGTTAGATGACAAAAGGATACATAAATGAAGGAGGCACATGTCTGATATATATAGTGTAGTTAAATCAAAAAGAAGTCTTCTCAAATAAATATATCACTAGGTAAAATATCTCAGTACAAAAAGGGAGGTTAAAATTTCAGTCAAAGGAAGGATGTCTTTGTTTGTTTGTTTGTTTTTGTCTTTTTTCAGAGCAATAATTGGCAAGGCTGTATAAGAAGATCATATACATAAAGATTTTTGTGATCATGGCCTGGGATGTGAGTCAGAGATTTACTAAAACCCCAGTTCTCCTTTACATTTTATGATAGTGATTATGTATTCATACTACTGCGAAATGGAGAAATCACAAATAGAGTTTTCTTCCAGAATTATTTGCTAAAGTCTCTGGAACAAAATCTGGGCAATTAATTTTTCTTTTTTTAAATAACATATATATATTTTTTTAATTTATGAGTAACTATTTAACAACTATATGCTTTGTTGGAACATATGACTGTTATATTAATTTAAAATAATATATAAAGTAGAGAACTCAAGCCCAATATAGGCCCTTTGGTCTGCTGTTTCAATTATCCATCTGTTCTACAGATAAGTTTATAAAACATTAATTCAGCAATAACACTTAGTTTTCTACCAACTATCTATTGTCTTTTTTTCTTTTCTCACATCAAGAATCTTACTCAAGCTGGCAAGGTGCATAGCTCAAAATACACACCTTTTGCCTTCTCTTTAAGGAAAGTTTGATCTTGTGATAGAGTTCTAGCCAAAATTTTGTAGAAAGAACTCAGTGACAGGCTTTAGGAAGAGTTTTAGTGTCTCCCTGATAAAAAGTCTCACAAATTTCTTCTGTTTTTATTCTTTCTTCTGCCTACTTGGAACACAGATTGCTACCTGAAGCATCTTGTGAGAAAGATGAGAAAACAGTAAACCATTACCACGTTCAAGCCACTGACATTTGGGTTTTTGGTTACTTGCAATTAATGTATTCTTAATATTCTTAATGCAATCACTTATTTGTTGTGGTTTAAATTGTTAACTTTTTTGCAAATTAAAAAAATCTAAACTCAATAACATTAGCACCTCTCTAAAATAAAATAGGTATTTACATATTAATCTCAAAAAATATATACAAGATCTATATGAGAAAAACTCCAAGACTACAGTGAAAGAAATCAAGGAACTAAATACATGAAGAGATATTACGTGTTCATGGATAGAAAGACACACCAGTTCAAAATACCAGTTCTTTCCAACTTGATCTACATATCTGATATAACCCCAATGAAAATATCAGCAAGTTCTTTCATGAATACCAACAAACTGATTCTAAGGTTGATACGGGGAGGCAAAAGATGCAGCATTGCAATCATTATGTTGAAAAACAAGAATAAAGTTAGAGTACTGACACTACCTGACTACAAGACTTATTATAAAGTTACAATAATGAAGACTTTGTGGTACTGGCAAAAGAATAGACAAACAGATTAAACCAAAAGAATAGGGAACCCACAAACAGACCCACATAAAGAAAGTCAACTGATTATTGAGGAAGGAGTAAAGATAATGGAGAAAGGGTAGTTTTTTCAACAAATGTCCTGGAACAACTGGACATCTACATATAAAAAGATAGATCTGGGCAGGGACTTTTCACCCTTCACAAAATTAACTCAAAATGGACCACAGACCTAAATGTTAAATGCAAAACAATAAAACATTTTGAGATTACATAGGAGAAAATTTAGATAACCTTGGATTTGGAGATGACATTTTAGATACAAAAACAAAGACAGAACTGAAGAAAGAAAGGATTGTTAAGCTAAACTTTACTAGAACTAAAATCTCCTGTTCTGCAAAAGACATTGTCAAGAAAATGAAAAGACAAGTCATAGAGTGAGAAAATATTTGCAAAAAGACACATTTGATAAAGGGCTGTTATCCCAAATATACAATGGACTCTTAAAACTTAACAACAAGAAAACAAAAACTAGATAAAATGGGCCAAAGACCTTAACGGGCACTTCACCAAACAAGATATAAAGATGGCTCATAAGCATATGAAAAGATGTACCACTTCATACATCATCAAGGAAATGCAAATTAAAACAACAATGAGATACAACTACACACCTATGAGAATGTCCACAATCTAGAACTTCGAGAACACCAAATGCCAGTGAGGTTGTGGGGCAACAGGAACTCTTATTAATTGTGGATGGTAATGAAAAATGGTACAGCCACTAAAGTTTCTAACAAAACTAAATGTCCTCTTACCATACTCTCCAGCAACCACACCGTTTGATATTTAACTGCATAAATTAAAATTTTNACTCTGTAGGTCTCTCCTACTCTTCACCTGAGCTCTAGTATTCCCAGCTTGGCTGTCATGGCTATTTAATAGTTGTATATTAGGGGGTTTGTGGGAGAGAGTGATGCTGAAGACTATCTATTTTGCCATCTTGACCAGCAGCATCCACAATATTTTTCAAGCACTGAAAAAAAAGGACTTTCCACCTAGAATCCTATACACAGTTACAATATTCCTTCAGAATGGAAAGGAAATCAAAGCATTCTCGCATGATTGAAAATTAAGAGAATCTATCCTCAGCAGACCTAACCTAAAAGAATATATACAGGAATTTTTCTAAAAAAAATAAAATATTAAGCAAAAGTGGAAGGAACCAGTGAAATATCATAAATAAACAAACAAAAGACACGGAACAAACAGAACAACAGCAAATACAATACTTTTTGTTCTCTCGAGTTGTCTAAACAATTATTGACATTGAATTTACAACTATAGCACAGATTTTGTTCTTATATGTAAAGGATATATTTAAGTAACTTACATGCAGAGGAGAATAATGTTTACGCAGGTAAGGTTTTTATAAATCACTTGAACTGGAAAAATGATGACTGTGGTAAATTTTGTATACATGATATAATATTTATAGCAGCCACAAAAAAAGTATGTAGAAAGAAAAATATAAATATATGGAAATATAGGAAAATAGAAATGGAATTTTGAAAAATGTTAAAGTGACCATCAGAAACACATGAAAAAGAAAATAGAGAAATGTAAAAGAGAGAGGAGAGAAAGCTAGAATAAAATGATGGACTTCAAACCTAACATATCATTAATTACATTAAATGTAAATGTGATATGATTCATTTACATTACATTTTACCCATTAAAAAGACAGATCGGCAGAGTGGATTAAAGAACATGACCCAAATATTTGCTGTCAACAAGAAACTCAATTCAAGTATAAAGATGTAGGCAAGTTGAAAGTAAAAAAAATGGAGAAAGATACATCACATAAACTTGAATCATATAAACTTGAAAACAAGCATGGCTATAATATCAAAGTAAATTTTGAAGTAAAGAAAATTGTCTAAGACAGAGAGAGACACTACAAAATGATAAAAGGGTCAATCTACCAAAAAAAATATAGAAATCTTGAAAATGTATGCAGCAAACACCAGATCTACAAAATACATGAAATGAAAACTGATAAAACTGACAGGAAAAATAGGCAAATCCACAATTACAGTAAGAGATTTCAACACCTTTCTCTGGATGATTAATGGAAAAACTAGGCAGAACAGCAGCAACTGTATGTAAAAACTCAGCAGCACCATCAACC
>NW_007732268.1:128854-131511 GCF_000696425.1 Galeopterus variegatus | reverse complement strand
GGAAATGCAAATTAAAACAACAATGAGATACAACTACACACCTATGAGAATGTCCACAATCTAGAACTTCGAGAACACCAAATGCCAGTGAGGTTGTGGGGCAACAGGAACTCTTATTAATTGTGGATGGTAATGAAAAATGGTACAGCCACTAAAGTTTCTAACAAAACTAAATGTACTCTTACCATACTCTCCAGCAACCACACCGTTTGATATTTAACTGCATAAATTAAAATTTTCTGTCCACACAAAAATTTGCATACAGATGTTTATAGCAGATTAATTGTAATTAAGCTGGTGTTGATGTACTCAATACTTGAATTAGTGATCAGTTTAGTAAGTAGATAAACTCCAGCCTTTTGTTTTGCTTTGTTTTGTTGCTTTTTAAAAATTTTTCACATTAAATTTTTTAATCTTTGGAACTGCTATTCTGGTAGTCTTCAGACATCTTGTTTTTAACTAGGTGATAACACTCTATCTAGATTATTTTCTGATGGTGCAGGAAAGTTTGGGAGGACCATTCTTAATTATGGTGCAACATACCAGACGTTACTTCCTGATACTTGCTTTCTATATTCTAGTCCTAAAGAAATGGAGAAAAATAGTGGAAGAACTTCCCTATGGTGTATGTAATTCTAGGTTGTTTTTTTCCCCCCCAATGAAGTAAAGTAATTATCTAGATGATTAATTGACTCTTTAATCACCCAGTCTTGATACCTGGGTTCCTCTATTATTATCATGAATGTTATCTTGCTTTCCTCCTCTTTTTCCAAGATTTTTTTTTTTTTAACCATTTCCTCTGCTACAGGAAACTTTGTCTTCTTTCCTGAATACCATCCAACATCTCTTTTCAATACAAAGAACCTTGTAATACATAGTGATGGATGTTTTAAAGTTTTTTTTTTAACCATTTCCTCTGCTACAGGAAACTTTGTCTTCTTTCCTGAATACCATCCAGCATCTCTTTTCAATACAAAGAACCTTGTAATACATAGTGATGGATGTTTTAAAGAAGATGGCACAAAAATATAATTAATAGATCCCCAATATATTTTAAAATTAAGAATGTTAAGTCTTTTGATTCTGAAGTTCTTATGAAAACAGGGATAGAAGGACTGATACTTTGCAGACAAAAATAACAAATACATCAGTTTCCATAACTGCATATGATAAATAACACAAAACATTCATTTTTAAATAAGACACACGTGAATCTGAGATGTCATTCAATATCAGATTTTACTAATAATTTCAAGGATATGGGTAATTGTGAAGTACATATCTAGCCTACATGATATTTTCTAAGGAGACATTCCAGATTTATATGCAGTAAGCAACATAGACCAGATATATCCTGTGTTATAAAGTGAACTATGTTCTCCCCAAATTTATATATTGGAGCTCTAACCCCCTCAAATATCAAATCTAAAGATTTTGGTGACTTACTGATTACAGAAATATGAGATGTCACCTCTCTCCATATAACAAAATCAACTCAAAATGGATTAAAAGCTTAAATATAAAACCTGAAATGATAAAAGTCCTAAAAGAAAATGTAAGGAAAACAGGATGTAGGACTGGGCAAAGACTTTATGAATAAGACCTCAAAAGCACTGGCAATTTTTTAAAAAAGGAAATGTGATTATATCAAACTAAAAAGTTCCTGCACAGCAAAGGAAGCAATCAACAGAATGAAAAGACAACCTACACAATGGGAGAAAATATTTGCAAAGTATACATCCGGCAAGGGATTAATATTCTGAATATACAAGGAACATGAACAACTTCACAGTGAAAAACAAATAACCAGATTTAAAAATGTGCAAAGGAGATGAATAGACATTTCTCAAAGGTAGATATCCAAATAGCCATCAGGTATATGAAAAAATGCTCAACATCATTAATCATCAGGGAAATGTAAATCAAAACCACACTGAGATATCATCATACCCCAGTTAGACTGGCTATTATCGAAAAGACAGAGAATAACAATTACTTGCCAGGATGTGAAAGGGGAATGCTCTCACACTTGTGTTGAGAATGTAAATTGATGCAGCCATTATGGAAAACAGTATGGAGTTTGCTCAGACAACTACACATAGAGCTGCCATATGACCCAGAATCCCACTTCTGGGTATATACCTAAAGGAATGGAAAATATCATGCTGAAAGGATACCTGCACTCCCGTGTTCATTGCAGCTCTGTTTACAATAGCTAAGAGTTGGAACCAACCCAAATGTCCATCAGTGGATGACTGGATAAGGAAAATATGGCATATATATTCAATGGAATACTATTTAGCCACTCACAGCAACATGGATGAGCTTGGAGAAAATCACATTAAGTGAAATAAGCCAAGTACAGAAAGAGAAACATCACATGTCCTCACTCATAAGTGCAAGCTAAACAAGCAATCAAATAAATGAAAAAGAGATACAACAATCACAATAATGTGTTGGACTTTCAAAAGGAGAGAACAGAACTGTGGTTACTAGAGGTGGAAAAAGGGGTGGGGGGAAACTGTCACAAAGAATGATTATGTTTTGTAAAGATGAATATACAAATTGTCTTGATTTGATCATTGCATATTGTACATAGTTATTGATAACTCTGAACCCCACAAACATGTATAATCAATTATGTTTCAATTTAAAAA
>NW_007732268.1:125057-127947 GCF_000696425.1 Galeopterus variegatus | reverse complement strand
TGTGTCTGAAACACAATGTATATTTAGTAACTGAGGAGTATATTTGGGATGGAGGACAATAAAAAGAAGACAGTTTTATCAACTAGTGTGGAAATCCCCAGTAGGCAGGAAGAACTACAAGATGTGAGAAGAGTTAGAGATTTTCCCTAAACTTTGCTTAATTTATTTTTTCAAGCATGACCTAAGGCACTGTGGGAAGAATATAATGGACAGGTAGACTCTTGCTTCTCATCTTCTCTAGTTAACAGGGTGTGGTGGTCTCCATTCTTGTTTTTTCCTCATGCAAAGGAATAACATGAATAAAACCAGACAGTCTCTGAACATGCACGAACTCACGTGGTGGATTCAGACTGCAAACCCTTTTAAACTAAAACTTTCCTAAACACTACCAACAGAAGTGCAGGTGACAGGTGATCTACACATATATATGAATGCAATCTTTCCAGTTTTCTGGAATTTAGTTTATTCACAGGCAGAGTGTTCCTCCCTGTCTATTTAGGACTGACCAAGATATTTGTCTTTATTTGTGCAGAGATGACTGATAACTCACTTCTAACCATCACACACTCCACAGTCAAGAAATTTTAAGACAACAGATCAAATTTATCTTTTATTTCTTTTTCATTTTCCCTATGACTGCTGCTTGGGAGACAATAGGGGGATAGAGAAAACCATTGATTTACAAGGTAAAATAAACTATATTAGGATAGTTATCCTGTATTAGAATATAAAGAAGCCTCCCAGTTACAATGACAAATTCAGCACTATGTGGTTATAAGCCTCTGGCCACCATATAGTTTTGTTTCTATGGCTGTGTTTTTCTCTTGTCTACTCCAGATGCTTTAGAATAGTGAGAATGATCCATAAACCATTGCAATGCATGCATTACACACACACACACACNTATTTACTCACTCTATAATCATAAACATTAAACTTAATCTGTCCATGCCTCATGTTTCTCAGTTGCAAATATTAATAAATTATGTATGGAACCAACATATTTTTATTTTGAAGAAAACAAAGTATTTTTATTGGCTTCAACATAATAGTATATCTAGGAAGCTCTAATGAATTTGACTGACAAACTGTTAGAACAAATAATATGTTGGTGAAGGGAATAGATTTAAAATTTTGAAAAATCAATAGCATTCTTAAATCCCAGCAATAAACAACAATAAATAAAAATATAATGGAAAAACGTACTTTATGATAACAAATATATAAAGCAGACTATTTGAAGCAAAATAAAAAACTTTATAAAAAACCATGAAAGAAGATCTGAAAAAATACAAAGAATTAAACCTATATGGGAAGATTGAATAGTATGAAATACCAACCCTACCTAAATTATTTTCATAATTATATGAAAATAATTCTACAGGGGGAGGAGGAAGGTGAGGAGAATTGGTAAAAATTGTCCCCAGGGCTGGCCCTGTGGTTCACTCGGGAGAGTGCGGCACTGGTAGTGCCGAGGCTATGGGTTTGGATCCTTTATAGGGATGGCCAGTGCGCTCACTGGCTAGCATGGTGCAGACGACACCAAGCCGAGGGTTACCATCCCCTTACTCGTCAAAAAAAAAAAAATCATCCCCAAGTTCATCTGAAAGATTAAACAAGTGATGGGAGATAGGAATGTTTTTGAAGAATAGAAATGTGAAAGCAACAATAATGAAAACTTGCATGAGAATTGACACAGCAAACAGACTCTGATATACTTTTTAAAAAGTATTCATATGCACATATGTACATACATGAGGGCACTTCAAAAAGATCATGGAAAGGTTCATATTATCTTTCAATTCTATTTTTCCGTGAACT
Organism: Galeopterus variegatus; assembly: GCF_000696425.1. Taxonomy (NCBI): domain Eukaryota; kingdom Metazoa; phylum Chordata; class Mammalia; order Dermoptera; family Cynocephalidae; genus Galeopterus; species Galeopterus variegatus. The sequence continues at coordinate 126,126 of NW_007732268.1, read as the reverse complement.
TTCTGAAGTACCCTAGTGTGTCTATGTAAATATATAAACTCATTAACTAGTACAGAAGAAATAGATTATATAAGATATAATATTGAGAAACTAAGTATTTTGGTGAAAAATGAAGTGATCTTTACTTCATGCTACATGCCAAAACAAACTGTACTGAGTTCTGTTATATGTTAAAAAAAAAAAAAAAAAGAAAGAAAAGTAACTCAAGGTGACAACCGAGTGTCCTACTTTTCACTTTTTAAGAGGTAGTGATGTTTCAAGACTGCAGAATGGAGCTTGTCACTTCTGATTAGGTTTAAATCCAGTTCCTCTACTTGAAAATGAAATTAGAGAGGATTAGGTTAGTACTAAAATTTTTTTAATGAAATTTATGATTTACAGTGAAAAAAATAAATCTTAATATAATACTAACTTTCAAGGTGATTGATTTGGAATGTGCTTCATATGTTCCCCTTTCTCTCCACACCATTTTTCTCCATTGCCATAGTTAAAGTCCAGCACAGGAACAAGGGGATCACTCAGAGTAGTCAATAGGTTTTCCCTTTCTCCTTTTCCCTTTCAATTCCCCTTTTGTTCTTATTTGTATTTTTTCCCCGTTACCCTCATTTTCACACTCTCCCTCCCTTACCTTGATCTCTCCAGTTCCTTTGGTCAAAGAGGGGGAAGCGGAATTACTATCTGGGAATAGTGATATGCAATGATGGAGGAAGAGATTCCCTCTTTCTTCATCACCTTCACCAAGTTTTGCCACCATTAAAAGCTACTAGCTTAGTCTGCATTTACCACTCTTATATTTTCATCTCTCGTTATCTTTTATTTAATATTTTTACATTGCACAATATTATGTGCATACAGAAAAGCACATAACACATACGTGCAGTTTACTTATTGCAATTAACTCTTCAACTAACTGTGCTCTGGATTCTGCCCCTTCCCTCCAATGACCCTGTTCTGACAAGCATTACCGTGACTTAATGGTAATTACTGTATTTATTATATTTTATTTTTCAGAATTCTAGTTCCTTTTCAAATCTGCTTGATCTTTTTTTTTTTTTTTTTTTAACATATA
>NW_007732268.1:117427-124087 GCF_000696425.1 Galeopterus variegatus | reverse complement strand
TTATATGTTAAAAAAAAAAAAAAAAAAAGATGAAGAAGAAGAAATATTAGTAATTCTTTAATTGATTTTGGGTTGAGTGACTATTCTACCAAAGAAATACAAAAGAACTAAGTACCATGCTGTTTCAGTTACTATGGCTTTATACTGTAGTTTAAAGTTAGGTTGTGTAATGCCACCAGTTTATTTATTTATTTATTTGCTCAGGGTTGCTTTGGTTATTTGGGGTCTTTTCTGTTCCATATGAATCTTAGAATTTTTTTCTTGTATTCCTGTGAAGAACGTCATAAATATCTTAATGGGGATTGACTGAATTTGTAGATCACTTTGGGTAGTATGGACATTTTCACATTAATTCTTCCAGTCCATGACAGTGGAATGTCTATCCGTATTTTTGTGTCCACTTTAATTTCTTTCTGCAGTGTGCTGTAGTTCTCATTATAAGATCTTTCACTTCTTTGGTTAAATTTATTTCTAGGTATTTTATTCTTTTGGTAGCTATTGCGAATGGGCTTTCTTTATGCTCTTTATGTCTTTTTCTTGCCTGACTTCTCTGACTAATAATTCCAATACTATTTTAAACTGAATTGGTGAAAGTAGGTTTCCTTGTTTTGTTCCTGTACTTAAGTGAAAAGCTTTCAGTAATTCTCTATTCCATATGATATTGGTGATGGGTTTGTTATATATAGCTTTTGTTGTATTGAGATATTTTCCTTCTATTCCTAATTTGTCGAGTTTCTTTACTATGAAGGGATGTTCAATATTGTCAAATGATTTTCCTGCTCTGTTGAGATAATCACATGTTTTTTGTCCTTGATTTTGTTGATGTGGTATTTCACATTTATTGATTTGCATATCTTGAATTATCCTTGCAACCCTAGGATGAATCCCACTTGATCATGGTTTATAAATTTTTTTGGTGTGCTTCTGTATTCTGGTTGCTATTATTTTATTGAAGTTTTTTTATGTCTATGTCCATCAGAGATATTGGTCTGTAGTTATTTCATTTTTGTATCTTTGTCTGCCTTTAGTATCAGGGTGATGCTGACCTCATAGAATGAGTTTGGGATAATGGCCTCTGTTTCAATTTTTTGGAATAGTTTGAAGAGAATTGGTATTAATTTCTCTTTAAAGGATTGGTGAAATTTATCAGTAAAGCCATCCAGTCCTGAACTTTTCTTTGTTGGGAGACTGCTAATTTATACTTTCATCTACTTCCTTGTTATTGGCCTGTTAAGGTTTTCTATTTTTTCATGGTTCAGTCATGGTAGGTTGTATGTGTCCAGAAATGTATTCATTACCTTCATGTTTTCAAATCTGTTGCAATATAGTTGTTTAAGGTAGTCTCTATTAATTCTTCATATTTCTATGAAATCAATTGTAATGTCTCATTTTTCATTTCTGATTTATTTATTAGGATCTTCTTTCTTCCTTTTGTTTTTTTGTTGTTGTTGACCTACTAATGGTTTGTCTATTTTGTTTATCTACTCTCAAAAACAACTTTTTGTTTCTTTAATATTTTGTATCATTTGGGGGGGTCTCTATTTCATTTGGTTCCAATCTGATGTTAGTTATGTCTTACTGTGTACTAATTTGAGGATGGGATTGTTCTTGTTTTTCTAGTTTTTTGAGGTGTAGTGTTAGGTTTTTGATTTAAAATCTTTTTATTCTTTTGATGTGTTTGTTGCTACAAACTTCCCTTTTAGTACTGCTTTTGCAGTATCTGACATATTATGGTATGATGTGTGTTTATTTTCATTAGTTTCAAGAAATTTTTTGATATCCTGTTTAATTTCTTCTTGAACACCATAGGTTATTCAGGAAACTTTTGTTTAATTTCCATGTATTTACACATTTTCCAGAGTTTTGCTTGTTACTGATATCTAGTTTTAATTCACTGTGGTCTTAAAAGATACTTGAAATTATTTTAATTTTTTTTTTAAATTTGAGACTTGATTAGTGACCTAACATGTGATCTACCCTGGAAAATCTTCCATGTATTAATGAGAAGAATGTATATTCTGTAGTTGTTGGATGGAATGTTCTGTAGATATATGCCAGGTCCAATTGCTCTAAAGAGTAGTTTAAATCCTGTATTTCACTGTTGATTTTCTGCCTAGATGATCTGTCCAATGCTGAGAGAGGAGTGTTTGGGTCCCCATCTATTATTATTTTGGGGTCTTTCTCTTTCTTTAGGTATAATAGTTTTAGCTTTATATGTCTGGTTGCTGTGGTTTTGTGCACATATTTATAATTGTTATGTCTTCTTGTTGGATAGATCCATTTATAATTATATAGTGGCCTTCTTTGTTTCTTTTCATGGTGTTTGGTTTAAAGTCTATTTTATCCAATATAAGAATAGCTACCCCTGCTTATTTTTGGTTTCCATTCGTGTGGTATATCTTTTTCCATCCTTTCACTATTATTCTGTGTGTCATTACAAGTGAGATGAGTCTCTTGAAGGTAGCATATTGTTTTCTAATGCAATCAGTCAGTCTGTGTCTTTTGAGAGGGGAATTTAATGCATTTATATTTGGGGTTCTTTTTGCAAAGTATTTTCTTACTCCTGACATTTTATTGATTTTATTTGGATTCTTAAATACCTTTTGTTCCTTTCTTTCCCTTTTAATGTTTGTTGGCTTTTTAAGGTGGTAAGATTTAGTTTCTTTCTCTTTCTCATCTGCATTTTTGTTCTAGGAGTGGGTTTTGTTCTCTCTGTGTATTCATGGTAGTGATTACCATTTTTCAGATTCCAGATGAAGGACTCCCTTGAGGATATCTTGCAGAGCTGGTTATGTAGTGGTGAACAAAGTGTTTGTTTGTCTGGGAAATGCACTATTTCTAACTCATTTCTTAAGGAGAGCCTTGCTAGGCATAATATTCTTTCAGTATTTTGAATACATCATTCCATTTTCTTCTGACCTTAGAGTTTCTGTCAAGAAGTCTGCTGTGAGTCTGCTGGGAGCTCCCTTACAAGTTACTGGACACTTTTCTCTTGTTGCTTTTAGGATTCTCTCTTTGTCTTTGAGCTTTGCCAGTTTGACTGTTTGTGTCTCAGAGAGGTTATGTTTGGATCAAATCTGTTTGGGGATCTTTGAGCCTCCTGGATCTGAAGGTCCATGTCTCTCCCTATCTCTGGGAAGTTTTCCACTATTTTTTCATTGAATAAGTTTTCAATGCTTTTTCCTTTCTCCTACCATTCTGGAACACTCATGATTCAGATGTTTGTGTGCTTCAGGTTGTCTCTTGCTCTCTTAAATTTCTTAGATTTTCTTCATTTTTAATTTTTTTTTTCTTTCTTTTTACTCTTTTTTTTTTTTTTTTGTCCATTTGTCTACCTGGGTTATTTCATAAAGACCATCTTTAAGATCAGACATTTTTTCTTTTGCTTGTTCTAGTCTGCTACTTAAGCTCTCAGTTGTGTTTGTTGTTGCTGTTGTTGTTTTTGTTTTATTTCATTGAATGAATCCTTTAGTTCCAGGAGTTCTGCTATGTACTTTTTTAAGGTATTAATCTCTTTATAAATTCTCTTCTTCATAACCTGGGTATTTTTTCTCTATTCATTGTGCTGTCTAACTGAGTCTTCTTGTATTTCATTGAGTTTCCTTAAGATTGTTGCTCAGAATTTCTTTTCAGTCATCTCATGTTCTATGGGTCTGGTCTTTGAGAATTACTGTATTCCTTCAGTGGTGTCATGTTTTTGTGCTTTTCTTGTTTGTTTTGTTTTGTTTTGGTATTTCTAGCATCTCCATGTTGATATCTGGTCACGTGGTAGAGCAGTTGCTTCTATTACTCTAAGTGAACTTTGAGGAAAGAAGACTTACTCTTCTTTTTCTGGACTCGACCCATCATTCTCCTTGTGTCAGTGCAGTTTAGTGGGTGGCTGGCCACCTGCACAGTGGCTGTGGCTGCAGGCCACCCTTACAGTGGCAGTGGCTGTGGTGGTGGCTGTCATCAGCCACCTGCATGGAAGTGGTGTTTGCTGTGTGCTCTGCCTTTTCTTGATTTGTTTTAATCCCAAAGGGAATAGTATCCACCATTCACCTGGGAAACCCAGACCCATGTGTTTCAAATTCAGAAGTATCGCAGACTCCGACATATTTGTTGGCTCTCATTCGAGCATATTTTTATAAATATTAAAATAATTAATACATATAAAGTCATTACATCAGTTCCTGGAATAGAGTAAAAACTATATGAACTTTAGCCAATATCGTGTGTGTATACATATACATATACTTGAATATACACATATGTATATATACACACATGTATGATATAATTATATATTATACAACTTTGAACTTGGAAAAATTAAGTGGAAGTCTTGAGGTGAATTTCACTGAGAATAAAACTCTAACATTTTCTTCTTTCTATTTAATTTCACACCCTAGTGTCTCTTTATGAATTTTACTTTCAATATATGAAAGTATACAAGTACTCAAAAATTATAGGCAAATAAAATTTACATAAAAGATGGTTTTAGCCATGAAGAGAAAATGCTCTAGGCTCTATATGCCTTATAACAGAGTGACCACATAACTTGTCATACAAACTAGGACTATTTCAGTGTAAAAATACGTGTTCTTTTAATAATCACCCTGGGAGATCCAGTCAAACCAGGAAGAATCGTTATGGAGTTTGGATGTGTTGTGCCCTCCAAAACTCATGTGAAAATTTGATCCCCAGTGTGGCAGTGTTGGAAACTGATTGAGTCATGGGGCTGGATCCCTCATGAATGGATTAATGCTCTGTCTGCGAAAGTGGGAATTAATGAGTGAGTTCTCGCTGGATTAGTTCCCGTGAGAGCTCAACGCTTAAAAAGACCCTGGCACCTTCTCTCTCTCTTGCTTCCTCTCTCTTGCTGCCTCTTGCCACGTGATCTGCTTGTACCCACCGGCTGCCTGCCACTTTCTGCCATGAGTAGAAGCAGCCTGAGACCCGTGCCAGATGCAGCTGTCCCTGAATCATAAGCCAAATAAACCTCTGTTCTTTATAAATGACCCAGGCTCAGGTATTTCTGTTATAGCAACACAAAACGGACTAAAACAAATCGTCACCCTATTCAAAACCCTAGAAAATATAGTAACTAAGAAGCAAAATATTACATGTTCAATGGACAAAGACATTTAAGAAAAGGTTGCCAATGTTTTTTGTGGTGAATTAGTGTCATCTGTGCAGTCTATAAAGCTCTGGTTGAATTTGAAACTCAGGAAGAATTTTCAACTTTTTATTTTTCAGATATTTTTGTTATACATAATCTTTTATACCTCACAGTTAAAAACACTGCCTTATAATTCCAAATACTGCTAGGATGTAGCTTCCAGGATTTAGTGTGGATGACATTGTTTGAGGCGTTTGTTCAGCTGTCTGTTTGAATCCCCTGAAACTAATGCTCAGTCTATATTAATGTCTCAGTCCCAGGAAACCTCAGCCTATTCTCTCCTATAATTAATCTTGCAGGTACTGCCTTGACATTATTGGTTCACCAACAGAGCAGAACTGCCTAAGCCATCAATAATAATTCAATGCATTAGGATGAGGCCTACATATGGACCACAGAGGTAACCAAATATGCACAATCTCCTGCATTCTTGTCCAGATGAAGGGAAACTCTGCAATTGAAACTAGTTGTTTTTGGTGGCTCGATAATTTGTAATAGAGGGGTCATGGTGTTACTAATTGTTTTGCTTTATGCTTTTCTCCCAGTGTAGCCACTGCTTGGCACAATGGGAGTGATTGTCTGTTTACTGAATCTTAATATTGAGGCTGTTACAAATTGTCTTTCACAGATGGTGGGAGCTTTTCAGATCAAGAGAGGCAGGGAATTTATTACTCAATATTTTTGTATTACTGATTGGGACGTGAGGAGCATAGACAATCTGTCCTACTGCAGGGTTTGCCTCATGGTTTTTTTCCCTCTGTAAAATTATGGCTGGCTCTAGACGTTTTTCTCATTTTGTATAGATAGCAGCTGTGTAATTTCAAGCAGAATGTTTGCTTTGATCCCCCTTCCTTTAATTGAAATCTGCAATTATGAGATTTGTTTCTTTTATGTTTGCGAGTTTATTGGTTTAATCTACAAAATGTGCTGTATTGCTGTCTTACACAGTTAAAGGCTACAGCACAGTTGGGACTTAAATGACAAACATTGGAGGGAGGGGCTTTCTTTTCTTTCTTTTTCTTTTCTTTCTTTTGTTGGCTATAGAAAGAAGCCAATAGATATTTTTCCTGTTAGAAAGCAGGCTATATAACAACTAAGAAAATTGTCATTCTGTAGAATCTGAAGCTGTGTCTCTGGAACACATATATGATTAGGTTCATTTCTAAAAAGGCACAGTGTGTATGTGTGCATGTGCATGCATTTGTGTGTGTGTGTGTGTTCCCAGAATGGAAGGGGAAGCCTCCTGACTTAGCAGCATCTCTTTAATTATAGTAACTACTATCATTTACATAAAGTCAGCTTTATCAGCACATTTTAGGGGAAAGAGAGTAAAAGAATTATAAAATGGATAGATATAAGAACAGGATTGCTTGGCCTCTGAGATAGTTTTACAACTAATTTTGATGGTTACATGTCAACATGCTATACCAGAGGAATGAGCCACAATTTTACTAAATGGTAATTTTTTTTTTTTTTTTTGTCCTTTTTGAGACCGGCCG
>NW_007732268.1:108007-116711 GCF_000696425.1 Galeopterus variegatus | reverse complement strand
TTTTTTTTTTGTCCTTTTTGAGACCGGCCGCACCACACTCAGCCAGTGAGCGCTGTGAGCGTACCGGTCATCCCTATATAGGATCCGAACCCGAATGGTAAATTTCCAGACATTTGGAGTTATTTTCATCAAAATAGAATAAAAAGAAAAGATCAAGTAGAAAAGAATGAGATTTTATTTACAAATTTGCAGTTCTCCCGTTTATAATCTGGCATAAAGTATTACTACATATTTAAAAACAATTTTGTTCTAATATTTTATGTATTTGTTACGTTTTTCTGGCACAATATGGCAAATTTTAATTTGGAACTCTGGGTTATGTCTATAGAAGGAAGTCCCATTTGAATTGGTATTAGGCCAATTAGTTTGTAATGGAATTAAACTTTCTATGCAGCACCTTTACCCCATTCCAACTAACCAATTGGTTTAACAGCTTTGGTATCATTTGGGTATTTCTCTTAAATACTCATGAGTAATTAATTTACTTTGTCTTTATTAAGCAAGGGACTCTTCACACAATTCTTACATTTGTTAGCTGTGCTTTTTAGGCAAACAAAACAAGTGATCATACAGATATTTAAAAATACTTTAGAACTGCCCATTATAAATGAAGTATTTCTTCAATTCATTCTGTGGTGTCCTTTTATTATGTGGTGATGTATAATGTCAGGAAACTGTGACACATATTTTAAAGTCTATATCTATTTGGACTATACATTTGAATTCAGAAGATATTTGGATATTTCCTCATATCCCAGGGTGATAGTTGAAGGATTCTAGGAAGAAAAAATTCCCCTAAAAATAAGGCATTTAATAGACTATTGCTAAGTCTTGATATTCACCAAATTTCATGGTGTTTTCTGAGCTTTCTTAATAAATAGAATTTAATTAAATATGCACTCAGAAAATTTTTATAACAAAAACCTTGGTAATTTTAGACACTTGCATTCTATACATGAAAATAAATAGGGCTAATGATTTTTAAATAATTTGGTTAAGAACACCTAGAAAACTAGGGAAAGGAGCAGAATTTAAACCCAGATCCTTCTACAAAACCCTGTATATATTTTTTTAATATGGCTCTACATGTTTTTTTAGGATACATAATGACAAGATAGTAACTCAAGGCTTTGTGTTATGAGATAAGGTTTCAGGAAAGGGCTGTCTATTTTGTTAGAGTGTGATGTCACAATGACGCAATAACAAAGTCAAGGGTATGGATCCCTGTACTGGCCAGCCACCAAAAAATAAAATAATAATAATAAAAAAAAGGATTCAAGAAATTTAAGATGCATGTAAGCATGTAAGGTGGGGGGAGGGGTAAAAATAGTGCAATCTAGAAGCAGAACGAAAAAGGAGACTGGAAAGCGATGAAGGCTGAAGATAAACTATTCATTCACAATGTTTTTATGGGCAAATTTAGCCCAGAAATGAGTAATCATCTTTATGGAAGAAGTATTAGTGTTCTTTAAATGAAGCCCATTTTTTTCATTTGCGACATGCAAGTCAGATTTTACTTATGAGGTGAGGTATAAACTCTTATGACAAATATGCATTTAATTTGCATAAAGAATATTATATGGTAACACTGCTTCACACCTTGCTATAGTCACACGATTGGAGGAAATATTTTATTCTTCTCTTGGATTATAGAGTAGGAAACTTCCACTCTTACCCTGGAGAGTACAGTTAAGAAGATAACTATCATTACTTCTGCCCACTCATCCCCTTCCTCAGACAGCAGTGAATTACCAGATGGGTAAAACTGAGAAATAGAAGGTACAAATAGGTGTCTTAGCCACTGCTCCTCTTGAAAGCNCATTTAATTTGCATAAAGAATATTATATGGTAACACTGCTTCACACCTTGCTATAGTCACACCATTGGAGGAAATATTTTATTCTTCTCTTGGATTATAGAGTAGGAAACTTCCACTCTTACCCTGGAGAGTACAGTTAAGAAGATAACTATCATTACTTCTGCCCACTCATCCCCTTCCTCAGACAGCAGTGAATTACCAGATGGGTAAAACTGAGAAATAGAAGGTACAAATAGGTGTCTTAGCCACTGCTCCTCTTGAAAGCACTCTATTCTCACTTCATTTTAATTCTGTTTCTCAGTTTATTAAGCTTATCAGGGCAAGTTCTGCCCTCTACCCTGATGGGATGCTGATATCGTTTAGTTCTGGGAATAATGTGGTTAATCTGGTTGGAGATCATTCCATATTGTTAGAATTATCTTTGCCAATAATAAAGCTGTTCGTGCTTATGACATCTGCACCTATTTCTTCAGAAGTGTGGCTCTTATTTGTATAATCCTAAACCATACAAAGCTATATCGATTTATCTGTTTTCAAGTTGTATACATTTTTTCTAGGCCACTAGTTATAGACATCCTGCTTGCTCCCAATTTGTTGTAAATTGGAATTTGATGCTAAGCAAGTAGTGCTACAATAAACTGTTTATAACTTGGCATGCTTTTGCAAATATATTTTAGTTTGAATTTTGAGATTAATGATTAAGTCAAATTGTATGAACTCTTTACATTTTGCCACATATTACCACACACATTCCTTGCAAAAGTGACACCATTTTATAATGCTACAAACAAAAGTAAAAGCGTGCTTATAAAATGTTTTAAAATGTTTCAGTGTAACAGAATCTTATCTCATCTTTCCTTTGCTTTAGATCTAATTTTCCTTTTATTTTGTAACAGTGTTATTTTAGCCACATGTATTTCTTTGCCTCTGGTATATCTAATTTTATTTTAAGCCATTTTTATTCTCTCCTAGATAGATTCCTATTTTGCTAAACTCTTGTTCCCATTGCATTTTTCTATAGAATTATGCTTAGAAATTTACCATTTTCTTTAGTTATATTTTATAGAATGAATTCCTAATCTGTGATTTACATGTTCTTTTATTTCCATGTCTTCTTACTGTGAAATAACTTCATACTCTGCTTTATTTTCAGGTTTCCCAGGCTTAAGATGGACAGCTCTTTCACCTGGATGTAGTGAGGGCAAATTTATCTGTACTTTTTCACACCGAGCTACAGTTTGAGGATTGGATTTTGAAACATGTCCACTTTTTCTCTAGACTGAGTGTACAGGGAATAAGCAGGTAAAATCAACTGGTGTTCAGCTTAAGCTTGATTAAGGAGCTTAGACACTTGTTCCTTCATTTGAAGTTTTATTACGTCTCCAATATTATGATTTACTCCATCTTTACAGTAGGAAGTTTTATTTCCCCAGAGAAATAGCCTTGCTTTTGAATTCTCTCCTAATTCAGCAAGGAGCCACCAAGGTTTTGTCTGTATCAATGAGCCATCACAGACATATCCATATTCCCATTTCTCCAGTATTTTTCTTTGAATTTTCTCTCTCTATTCTTCACTTCAAGACTGAGTGGGAAATAAGGATTTCATTGAAAAGAAATGTGATGTCTTATCTTGTGTACCAAGACTACCTGCTCACTCAAAGTTTTATTTATTTCCTTTGTTCTCTTCATTATGCTGAAGACATAGATTCTGAGGGTGTTTATGACGGTCCCTCCTTTCCTCTCTGCTTTCTTTCCAGTTTAGAAATATCAAAATGATAAGCAGTAACTACTTTTGTGTTTGTAATAAGAGATAAAAGTTAATTTTTTTTTTTTTTGTCTTTTTTTTTTTTCGTGTCTGGCAACGGATCGCAATCCTCAGTGTCGCGCCCTACTGGACCGGGACCGGCAACGGGATCGCAACCCTCAGTGCTGCACCCGCACCTCGATCAGCCAGTGAGCGGGAGCCGGTCTGTATGTGGGATCCGAACCCTCGGCGAGAGCGCCGCCACGCTCCCAAGCAGCGCACTGCAGCAGTGCACCACCCGGCCGGCCCTAAAAGTTAATTTTTCATGAAAATTATCAGGTATCTCCTAGGCTGCCAACATAAGCCCTTATTTACCTGTCTTCGAATAGAGGCATTCATGAGATGTTTTTTGCATCTTCTTTTATAAAACGAAAATAAATGTCATATGCTCTCTTAAAGAACATCACCTGCCAGTATTTCTAATATAGCTTGAGGTTGAAAATGAAAGCCTTACTTGTATACTGGTAAAGTTGGAGGCATATTTCTTTATATTCCTTTATAATTTACTCTTATGCATCTCTTAGCAGTTGTTAAGGTGAACCCAAAACTGATGTTCCTTCACCTCTCTGCTTCCCACAAAAACACATCTGCTAATACAACTGCACATACCATCAATTAAGTATATCAAATAAATAAATAAATAAAACAGAAATAAAACACACAAAAGACAGATATTTGAATCAGAGAACTAGTCAACAATTCCAGTTTTCATCTCCTAGTTGTGTGACATTGAATGGATCGAAATGGAGCAATCTATTAAAATTACTTAACAGGGGCCGGCCCGGTGGCGCACTGGATAAGTGCGCCGCTTGGGAAGCGCAGTGGCGCTCCCGCCCGAGGGTTCGGATCCCACATGCAGACCGGTTCCCGCTCACTGGCTGAGCGAGGCACGGGGGCAGCACCAAGGGTTGCAATCCCGTTGCCGGTCCCCAGTCCGGTATGGGGGCAACACTGAGGGTTGCGATCCGTTGCCGGACACGGAAAAAGACAAAAGACAAAAAAAAATAAAATAAAATAAAATAAAAAATAAAATAAAATTACTTAACACAGAAATATTTTCTTAACAGTCAAATTAGCAAAATTATAATGTACTTCACAGACATTTTGAGATAAGTAAATGATACATACATATATTTAAAAAAAAAAAAATCTCTTGACTGGCTTGCTCCTCCCAAAACATGACCCTCACTGTGACAGTGTTAAGAGGATGGGAAACCTTATTATAGTAATTTAAAGCTGTGGCCTTGAAGAGGTGATTAGATTCTGATGGCTGTGCCCTGATGAATGGACTGATAATGGTGGTCATGGATGTGGTTCTGAGGGCTTTAAAAAAGGAGCACTCTGTCTCTCTGCTCCACCATTTTCTCCCATGTGAGACCGCTGCATTGCTGTAAAGTCACCACCAAAGAAGACCCTCACCAAATGTGTTCCCTTGACTTTGGACTTCCTAGCCTCTGAAACTGTAAGCAATAAATTTTGTTTTCTTTATAATATACCCAGTAACAATATTTTTTTTATTATAAAAATATTTTGTGATATTACAACAATATTTTGCTATAAGCAAGAGAAATTGAGTAATACATGGCCTTATAACACTTGGGGTTTTTTTTAATCAGGAAAAAACAAACTGTAACCTTCTTCAATTCCGATTTATTTGTGTGATTTACTCACTTTTTATCGAAAATAATTAAAATATATAATGAACTTAGGCAAATATCAAGGTAATACTAAACACTTGAACAAGAAACATACTTTTTTTGTATTTTACATTTTCTTAAACCAATTCATTTCTCTCCAATATATTTTAGTTTGTACAAACACTATTTTCATTTTATATAAATATTCATATACACACTATGTGATCTAGAAAATGAAGTGGCATAAGATGTTCATATCTTCATCTTCCTTAAGAATTTACAGAAATACATTCCTTGATTTTATTCTTAACAACTAGTAGGAGTCCTTTAGATAGCTGAAAATGATTTTTTTGCTCCAATCTGCCTATAACAAAATATTTACCATTTAGTAAAAGGCAATTCTTTAGAAAAGTGAGATGCTCTGCCAAGTACTTAATAGTTCTTTGAGTTGCAGACATGGACAGAAAACTGACATTGTTTGGGACCTCACACATTTGATACCCAACCAATATCATTTTTAGTTATGCTTCCTTATATCTGAGAATATTGCTGTGAGGTGCTTTTATAAAAGATATTGAAAATTTATTATTTCATTGCACCAAACTGACTTTATTGCTTTCTTTAAATTAAATCCATACTATAGTTTCATATTTGATTCAAGCAGGAAAGCACATTGAAAGTTAGAATTTTCATTTTATTATTTTTCTTCTCAATATTTCAATATTACTTAATTTAGCTAAAATTTCTTTAAAAAACAACTAAATTTACATTTTATGATGTGCTTTTTGTTGGTGATGCTCATTCTATTTTTTTAACAATTCTCAGAATAGTTTAAGAGTGGCACCATAAAGATTTAATAGGAAAAACAATAAAGGGTTTCTCATAATTTTTAAAATAATTTTTGAATGCTAAATTAGGTGAGTATCTGTGTTTATGCAAGAAAACAATGCACTGCTAATTCTGCCAATCGATTTGCTTTTATGATACAAAAATAAAACTGAATCTTTCAAAGGTCTAATTGCTGATAAATCTGGACATAGATAACATTAAAACATTTTATGCATTTAGTTTGGATTTTTCTCATCTTAGTAGTGTATACTTACTTAACACACACATACCTACACAATTCTGAGTGTAATATGGAAATTTAATCCATTTATATTCATTGTCATGAGGTTAAGTTTGGTTTTTATTCTCTCATTTTTATTATATCATTGTTTTATGTTTTCTTACTGTAGTTTTCCTTTTGCTGTATGCATTTGTATATCTTCTTTTTAAGTTCTCCACTTATTTTATTTCTTTCTTATTTTATAATTACTCAAATAATGTATTCAAAAATATGACTTTTAACCAAAAGCTTAGTACTATTTTCCCCATTTTCCCTCGCTTCTCAATGTTTTATTATCTTTTAGAGTTTATTACTAGTTATTGTTGTAATTTTTATATAGCATTGTTTGTACTTCATGAATCAAATGAATACTACTTCTACATGATTTTTACCCTTTGAAAAAGGCACTAACATCCCTTTCACCTTCCTGTTTATTCACTAGGAGCAAAGCAACTTGCATTTACGTTTCATTGGTGTTTCCCTGGTGGGACCATCATTAAATTTATTTTACATTGTCAATTCTGCTCTTTTACAGAATTACAAATTTTAATTCTCTCATTAAATGTGTTGTATTGTCTTGAAATTATTTCTGATGTAATTCACACCACGTTCCCATTTATTCTGCTGTATATTCTTTTCTTATTCCTTTCCTGTATTTTTCTGGTCCAAGTTGAGACTACATTTCCCACATAATATTTAATCATTAAATAGTTTCTTAAAATGATATTTGTGTGTTAAAACATTTTCACGGTATTTATCTGTCTGGGTAATAAAAATAAATCTAATGTTGTTTTCACAAATCATTTTTATATTGTGTGTGTGCATATGCTTAGTTGTTTGGCTAATGCTGTTTTAATATTTCCATTTTTATTTTCTGAAATTGCAAGAACTATACATAATGGGTATATAGACAGGGTGAATGGTAAGTAATTTTTCCCTTTTGTCCATATGGATTATGAGTATATGAAGATTCAGAGGTGAGAGAATATTTTCTCATCTAAATATTTTTCTCACAATTTTTTTGTTTCCAGCCCTAGCATGGTGCCATGGGCAAAGTAGATGGTCTATAAATTCTTTTAAATAAATAATAAAGTGACTTGAGAGAAGTCATTCAATGCAAGTATGAAGAATAAAAGTCATAGTTGAGAAAGAACAAGTATGTCAAATCATAAGAGGTATGATTAATTACAGGTAGTAGAATTCCTCTTAAGATAACTTACTTAAGAGAATGATATAATCATATTTGTGTTTTATGCAAATTACTCTGGCTTCAAATTGACAGTACTGGGGAAGGGTGATCAGTTAAGAGGTGAGTATAACATATTAGAAATTTATGCAGGGCCAAATATAAGAGATTTAAAAGCTATTTAGAATTTCAAATTGTTAGTGCTTGCTAACTCTGTGTGTGTGAGTTTATATGTGTGTGCAAGAAATAAAGAAAAGAAGTCAAGGATAATATTCAAGAGTCAAGATGTAGCTATACACTAAGACAGGGAATTTGAAAAGTCTTCTCATATTTTCACTGATACCTTCCTGACAAGCTTAATTATTGGAGTATATGTAAAATTAGAATGCCCAAGATATACTAGCACAAAGACTTTCCATGTCTTTATCCCAGGATGCATCAGTGTATTATGTGAAATTCAACATGAATTGTGCTAATGCAAGGCACCTACATGTTGAAGCTATGCACAATTCATTACTGCTTTCTGGGATATGTGCCTTTCTAATAAACACCAATACCTTGTACAAAAGTAAAGAAAAATGAAAAAAATCAGTTTGACCCAATTAGAAGACTCCGTCTCACATATTGGCAAGAAAAGGTAGATTTTTAATTATCCTTCAATAAATTTTGTGAGCTTTTATCTTTCTCTGAGTCTTTACAAATATTTTGTGAGAACCTTAAAAAAGAGGACTCGGGAAATATTAGCCATAAGTTAGCCCCCCCATCATTAAATATTTTTAATACCTGACTTGCTTATTACCATTTCTTCTATTCAAACCATTTGAAAACCAACTCAATCCATTCTTCTGTTGTTTGTTAACTCTTGACTACTTTAT
Source organism: Galeopterus variegatus (assembly GCF_000696425.1). NCBI lineage: Eukaryota > Metazoa > Chordata > Mammalia > Dermoptera > Cynocephalidae > Galeopterus > Galeopterus variegatus. The sequence continues at coordinate 108,282 of NW_007732268.1, read as the reverse complement.
TTCCATTGGATAATTACCTTATTCAATACATGAGAAAAATATAGTTCCCTTGTGCAGCATTCTGATCTTATTGGACTTAGAACTGCAGGTATAAAGATTTCTCAAATATACATTTTTGAAACAGAATGCATGGAAATGCTCTTCTGCTTTATAGTTTTCATTATTTTCTATTCAGTTTACTTTGGACAAGTCTTTTCGGCTCTCATGCCTCATTCTTCTCACCAAAACAAGCAAACAAACTGCAAAAAAAAAAAAAAAAAAAAAAAAAAAAAAAG
>NW_007732268.1:95628-107082 GCF_000696425.1 Galeopterus variegatus | reverse complement strand
CTCATGCCTCATTCTTCTCACCAAAACAAGCAAACAAACTGCAAAAAAAAAAAAAAAAAAAAAAAAAAAAAAGAAAAAAAAAAAAAAAAAAAAAAAAAGGCTAAAGCAGTAATGATCTCTACAGCAAAGATTCAAAGATGTTATCATACTATGTAATTTATACTTTTTATAAATATAACAATACATGCCCATATTTTCAGTCTATCACTTTGCAGGAAACACTGAGTAAAATTATTACTGAGTTAATTGGCATTCTAAATTATCGTGTAAGTTTAAAAAGAAAATAAGTAGGAAAAAATAAGCATGCTCGTTTTTCTATGTCTATATGAAAGGTTACAACAATAATTAATGAGTGAATGCTTATCTAATCTATTCTAAGCTTTCAATTGGCTCATTTGTGAAATATCTGAGTTCTACAATCTATGACAACTATCTCATTTTCTTTCTTGTCTACTTTGTTTCCCCCATTTTGTTTAATATCACTTTAGCAGATGGTTATTAAAATATGACAGAATATTTAATAAATAATAAAGTCATACTTAAAGTCAAATATAATAGTTTTCCTTAGTTCATGCTTTTATGATAAGAAACTCAGGGGAAATTCATATTTTAAGTTATTTTTTTCTAATAGTTGAAATTTATTGGTTAAATTTTATTCAAGCATACTGCCATTTGTAGGAATTTAAGTTACTATTCTCAGACAATGGATTTTACTGACTCCAAGTCTCTGATTGAAATATTTAAAATAAATATTTAAATATCTATGATGCATATCCCAATATATCTTCTGAAAAGCTCAGTGTCTGGTAATAGGCAGAGTAAAGCACACATGACATAATAATGCACTACAAAAGATTTCTAAGGTTTTACCAATTAAATTAATTAAACAAACATTTATTGAGTGACAACTATTTTCCAGACACTGTTTTATCTATTAAAAAGTATCATTCATACGCTTAGGTAACTGGTCAACCTATCAAGACTATATATTTTTATAAATTTATATATAAGTAAAAATATAGCTACAAAATGTATGAAGAAAAAAATTGATAGAATTTAAAAAAAAATAGTGAGAAATTTTGGTAAACCTATCTTAATAATTGAAAGATAGCAGTATAGAAAATCTGAGCACAAAAACTAAACCATTGTTCTCTAGTGTAGATCACTGTAGAAACCACATACTTTTCTAGTGTGCACACAGAAAATTAGTACAGTTGACCACATACTGGGTGATAAAAAAAGCTTCAACAAAATTCAACAGGAGTGACTTATTCAGAGAATTATTTGACTACAATGAAATTAGAATAAAATAAGAAAAAGAAAAACATTACCCAAATATTTGGGTAGTAAGCAACAATATTTGACATAACCTACAGATCGAAGAAAAAAACTTAATACAAACTAGAAAATTTTCAACTGAATGATAATAAAAATAAAACATAACAAAATACATGGAGCATAGCTAAAGTCACTTTGGAGGGAAATTTATAGCCTTAACTGTTTATATTAAGGAAGAAAAATTGCTGAAAATCAATTATGTATTAATTTTTAGAATTTAAGTAAAGATTAACAAATTGCACCTAAAGCAAATAGGATCTAGAGAATAGTACATAAATTGATTAGTACATAAAGTGATAAAATTGCGAAATTATTATCAAAAAAGTGATTGAAACTAATGTGCAATAGAAAACACATATAGCCAAGAATAGAATATTGAAAAATTAATGCAATCTCTAGAAAATCTCAATAGAAAGGAAGAGAGAAAATTCAGAAGAGAACTTCATTAGTTCAAAAAAGAATGATTGTTGCAGCTTCTAGAGATACTAAACAAATAATATAAATAGTAATATATTTTTATATATACTAGCATATATATCTATTGCACATTATATATCATTAACATATTTGTCATGGGCTCAGCTGAACTGGGAGAATTAGAAACAATATGTCAGGTGTTGGAATAGCCAATTAAAGCAATAGCTAAAAATTAATGAGTTAAGCCTTTAATCACTTCAAACAATAATAGAAGCAAGGGTCTAAAACTACTGAAATCTCTAACTCCTCCATTTTCACTTTCCTCCATAAAATGGCTCAGGATCCAGTGTACAGTGGATCAGTGCAGAAGTGAGGTTTGTGACACTGATGAGAGAGCCCCAAGAAAAAGGCTCTAGCAGCGTTACAAACTATGGCTGAGGGTGTGGGGCTGGTGTAAGAGTTATGGAAGGTTTGAGGGGTAGAAACGTGGAAAGTACTGGGAACTGAATCAGAGTGAGGAAAAGTGTCTTTCAGGTTTCTCCCTCCTCCCTCAAAAAGAGGCTTCTCCGGAAGAGCCTCAAGAAGACCTCCTCCCAAGACCTCAGATAAGAAAACCCAGATGTTAAGGCACCAGTGGACCAGGAATGTAAATATGCGAAACATCATGACCAAACGGGGGGGCTAAGACTCGACTGAAACTCCGTTTATATATTGCAATGAATTGGCTGTGCACTAAGTGTGCTGTGGGGTGGGCAGCATTCTCAGGTAAGGCCTGTCAGGAAGGCATTCCTAATTGTCTATGGTCACGTCTAAAAAAATCACATACTGGTTTTTAACCAGAAGCTGAAATCTTCAACACTGAGCAATTTTCTGCCAATATATTTTGAAAGATATAGGCAAATTCCTAAAAAGCACAATTTACAAAAAAGACACAAATACTACTATACTTAATCAGTACTGCCAAAAGACATCGAATCCATATTTTAAAATATTCCCAAAAAGAAATTTCCAGGACTGGGCAGGCTTTACCAGAGCAACTTCTTCCAAATAGTTAAGCAAGAAAAAAAAAAAAAAAGTAAATTAAATTCTTCAAAGATCAATAAAATAGAAAATAATTCCCAGCTTGCTTTTATTGGGACATGATTATCTTAACAACAAAACCAGACTAGAATACCAACAGAAAAAGAGAGAAATTACAACTTGATCTCTCTCAAGAACATGGAGGAAAAAAATCCCAAATAAAATATTAGCCAAAGAAATGTAATAGTATATGAAAAGTTTAAAAATCACAATGAAATACATTTAATCTAAGGTTTTAGAGTTGGTTTACCATTAGAAACTAAACCATTGCTACCTATAATATTTAAAAAATAAAAGTTTTTGGGCCGAGCCCATGGCACACTCGGGAGAGTGCAGTGCTGGGAGCGCAGCGATGCTCCCGTTGCGGGTTTGGATCCTATATAGGAATGGCCGGTGTGCTCACTGGCTGAGCGTGGTGTGGGTGACACCACACCAAGGGTTGTGATCCCCTTACCAGTCACGAAAAAGACAAAAAAAAAAAAATATGTTTTTATCCTCAAATTTAGAAAAATAATTTTCAACAGTTCTATGTCTATTCATTGTAGAAACTACTAATCAGAAGTAAAATAAACCTTTTTTTTATTCAATAAATAGCACCTAGAAAATTCTACAAAAAATCTTACTTAATTTTTTTTTTTTTTTTTTTTTTTTGTCTTTTTTCGTGTCCGGCAACAGATCACAACCCTCAGTTGAAAGATTTCCTGTGAGATTGAAATTGAGAATAAATCCTTGTTATCAGCACTTCAATTAACATCATATTTGGAGTTCAAGCCACCTATGCACACTGCAATAGGAGAATGGATGGGTCGATTAGAGAGACAGAGAGATAGAGAGATGGAAAGATGGAGGGATAAATAGATAGGCAGATAGATAGATAGATGATAGAGATAAATAAAGAGGTAGGAAGGAAGAAAAAAAAACTGTTATTATATTCACATGATGCATTTGTACCTTGACAAAAAGTCTTGAGACAGAAACAAAGTATTTTAGTAAATAAAGTGAGTGTTCAGGTGATTATTATAAGATATTGACACAAAGAAGTATCAAATAGAGCTAATCCAGAAATAAGGAGATCAAAGTACAAGTGGGTTTTCACATGAAAGTAGAAGAGAAATAGTTTGGAGGCATCGTCAAGGAACTCTAAGTACATTTGAGATGCCTGTTACACAGAAATATTATCCAGATCCAGCTGAATATTTTGGATAAGTCTAAGAAGCTTTGGTAAAGAAATATGGGATATGAAACAAATTATAATAGTTAGAATTCAAGTAGGCCCTCTCCATGTCATAGAATCAGAATTCCAAAGAAGTAATGAGGGACTTTCTAATTTTAAACATAATTCTTTTACGTTAATCATTTTGAATGTCGATGTTCTTAATTGGCTACATATTGTCTGGCCTTTTGAAAAGTATACTGTATAAACTTTAGTCTTTTATTCACAACTAATTATACATATGAAATCTTCTACATCTATAGAATACAAAGGCAGCCTCAACATTTGACTATTTTTATCAAGGTATGCTGTAACTTACTTAGTGTGTTCATTCCTTTTGTTTATTTAATATTACAATCCTATGATGTTTACCTCAATGAAGCTTGAACCCTCACTCACGTAATCCTATGCAGACAATCATTTCCAAGTGGTTTACTAACATAAATTATAAAAGAAAAATAAATCCCTAATGCTTCTTGAATATGCTAATATTACTGAATTGTGGCATAGAAAATTTTATTTAAAAGAATGCATAAAACACTGTCCACAAAGGAAAGGAATTAAGACATTGAACTTCATTTAAATTAGACATTTCTCATCAAAAAACAGTATTAAGGAGAGTAAGCATGCAAGCAATGGATTAGGAAAAAATATTTGCAATGTATGTAACTGAAAAATAATTTGTTCAAATCAGAATAGCCTCTCTGAATCTCAAGCATATTTACACCTGAGTTTAAATTTTATACACTTTTAAAGTTTTGGAGGAACTCTTTATTTTAAAGTAACTAGTTCAGCTCTGCTGAAAGTAGATCAAAAGACTGCAGATTAAACCATATAATGAGCTGTTAACTTGCTAACTTTTAATGACCATAAAAAACGGATATGTCCAGTACTGGAGCAAAGTCTCATCCAGGGTCATAAAAGTCTGTTTTATGTGTTGTAAATCTCATGGGAGCTGTGAAGTATGTATCCTCTCTCCCAGTCTAAAGGCTTGTGGCTTGTCTGATTGCCCTTTACGACAAGTGAGGCTAGTATCTGCTGCCTATTTTATGAGAAATAAATATAAAAAAAAATTGTGAACTCACATTTCCTAGCACTTTATTTAAAAGAAAATCATTCAATTGTAAAATCTTATCTCAAATTTTGTGTGTTCTTTAAAAAATGAAACTTATACTTTTTAGTGCAAACATTCCAGTTTAATCCCATGATGTTTGTGTAATCAAATGTTATTTATTCTCACTAACAATTTGGGAAGTGACAAATTCACATAAGTTTATGGACTTTGTTTAAGCCTGAACACTTCACACAATCTATGCAATTAACAGAGAGAGAGAGAGAGAGAGAGAGAGAGAGAGAGAGAGAGAGAGAGAGAGAGAGGGAGGGAGAGAGGGGGAGAGAGGGGGAGAGAGGGAGAGAAGGAGAGAGGGAGAGAGAGGGAGAGAGAAAAGGATTTGTTTCACTCTAGGTAATGTCTTTAATTCTTTACTTCAGTTTGTATGCGTTAGCATTGCTTACAAAATTAAGCTAGTAAAAATTTTATGAACATCTGACACTTAAAAAAAAATCATAGTGAGAATTCTTTATCAACTTTTTTGTTCTGTTAGTTAAATACAAATGTTCCATTAACGACAGGAGGAGAACTCTTTAACAGTTTTAAAGTGCATATCCTCCACTATGAAAGAAAGCTGTTTTTTGGCTATTATTTCTCATAAAATCTTTTTAACTGCTGTTTATTATAGCTACTATTTATGATAATGGTGTTGTATGCATTATTACAACCCAGTATTTTCAATAAAATGCCCAATAAATGTATTTTTTAAAATGCATTCTTCTCTAACTGCTTGAGATAAAATGTAGATGTCATTTTACTGAATGGCACAGCACATAAACATCGCAATAATAAATGTATAAAGTTTCTAAAGCACTGAATGATTGGAAATTAATCTGCATCATCACAACCTATTTCATAACATTTTTAATAGGTCAAATTCATCTACTCAATTTTGATGGAAAAAGTGTATCATTTCTCGAAGAGATAAGTCAGCAAAAAGAGCAATAGAAATTTGCCCTGTACTTTAAAGGTCTGAAAATAGGGAATGAAACTTTTCAATTTAGAACAGAATATTATTCTTTATCTACCTTGGTTTCTTCCCAGATCACAGATTCATCATTTAAACTAGAACTAGATGTTCTAAACAGAAAAAGGGAATCATTCTAAAATTAATATTACAAGGTGGTATTTGTTCCAGTGAATTTAAGCAATTCCCTTAATCATCATATGTCCTCATTTTGCTGCAGCAAAGATGAGATGGAACAACCTAGAAGTCCTAAGAAATAATACAACTGATCACATTACACAGAGATTTCAGGATGAAAATCTTCTAGAATACTTCAAATACAGTCACATTTCATGAGTAAAGTGCTACACAGTATTTTCAGTACTTTGCCTATTTGGCAGTATTTATTTATTTTCCTGATATATACTATAATTTCTACCTGCTTTTCTAATCAAAGAATTCCATGAATCCTTGATAATCTGACAGAGGCAAGGGATATATCATCTACACATACCATTTTCAAACATTTTCACAGATTTTATATATATATGTGATTTATTAGGCTTCTTAGGAATTTCTGGACATTGATATTCTTTTCTAGAGATTCATTAGTACTATATTTAGTGATCATTAGTTTTTTTCCCAAATAATTCAGTTCTCTTCATCTGTGTACTTTGTAGGGGATTGATTTCATTTCCCTGCCCATTTGAGGTTAACTTGACCACATGACTTACTTTGGAAGGTGAAATGTGAAATATTTATTTATCAGTCAGATTTTACTACAACCTTCTTTCCTTTTTTCATTTTTCAAGAAGTACAGAAACGTGAATTTAAATGAAGCCTAAATCAGCTTGGATCTTTGAGTTGTTATATATCAAGCAGAACTCCCTGCATTGTGCATGTAGCATAAACCACAAATAAACATTTGCTGTATTAAGTCTTTGAGAATTGGGGGGGGGGCAGGGGGTGTTGCTATGCAGCATTATTTAGGCTATCTTGATTCATACTGTATGTTTTTAGATTCTTCATAGTGGTAATATAGTGATAAGAAATATGTGTATTTCTATATAATGCTTTTTTTTCTCCATAATAACTGTCAGGGATTCAAATAAAAAAAAGAATAAGATAGTGTTTAATAACAACGATGTTCAGCATAAAATATATCATTGGTATTTAGTGTAAAAAGTATAAGATTTGACACATTTCTTAGCAAATAAGTTACAACTTATGTATTCAGAATTCCACTATCAAATATATGAATTATGAGAAAGTTCTTTGGACTGTCCTTCACAGGCTGGTTACTTTTTACTTAGGCATCAAAAAATCTTTGTTCTCTGATTTCCAAACCTAAAAGTAAAATATTGCAATCCATGAATTAGCATTGGTCATACATACTGACAATTGCTAGAAGGAACATCTAGTGAATTAAAAATAAGCAGGAAAGACTCAAACATTAGTCAAAAGAAATGAAAAAGAATACTGGATTTAAAGCCATTTTGCATAGGGGTAAATAGTTTTAAATATTTCAATAGATATTTAGGAACTATAGCAGTAAAACAGGTAAGGATCTGCAGACATCACTTTGCTGAAATCAAAGCTACACTGAATTAAGGATATCATCTTTCTCAGCAGCCTAATACAGAAATTAACTCATAAGTGTTAGGTCGGTGAGACAAAGAGAATAAAAGACTCCAAGCCAAACATTATGAAGCAAGGGAGTTTACTCCAGTGAACCTGGAGGGGAAACTGAAAGATCAGTGTTCGCCCTCATACAGACTAGCAGAGGCTTTACAGGGCTTGTCTGGGAAGGAGTTGGGCAACTATTCTGAGCACTCAGCATTCTGTAATGGCTTTTTGTTTTGTTTGTTTGTTCGTTTGGTACAAGATGTTTTTATTGGAATGCACCAGCCCATACAAGATGTTCTTATCAGAATGCACCAGCCTGAGAGAAAGGGAGGGGGTAGGGGGACAGGGTGAGTTGTACCAAATGTCTTATTGGAATATACCAACTTTGACGGAATGGCAGGGGATAGGAGGACAGCGTGAGGGAGTAGCAGATGTCCTTACATTAAGTAATAGTAAGGAATAATACACTAGTAACCAACTATAGTATACCTTCATATAAATAGCTAAATCTTTAGATTAGCACTCTATTCAGGCAAAGTAGATTTACTAGGTATAAGTGGTAATCAAACAACTTTAAAATATTTGCAGTATACTTTTGAAAATTGCAGGGAAGTGTTATGTAACCAAGTAGAGAAAAACTTCTATCCAAAGTAATGAAATAAAATGTTGATATTTTCAAGGAAGGGAGATCTCATTATTCTAGACTGGACGTAGGATCAAAGCATTAGGAGAAGAGCTATTCGAAGTCCCATCATACTGATTTATTTCTGAAGCCGCAATTCCTTATCCATGCAGTATTCAGCTAAGCAGTGATTATTCCCCTGTGTGCATCGAATTCACATTCATTCAATGTTCCCTAATACTGCCTCTAAGTCGTTTTCTTTCTCCCCTTACATGTAAAAACCTCTTTTATTGGAGTATATCCTGGTTATACCATATTCATTCCTTATTGATCTATGTCACATACTGACTACTTGGTCATTTTCTTTTTTAGTGGAGATTTCAGAATATGGCTGAAACACTTTTCTCAGACCAACTTGTGCCATCATTATAGATGATCCTACAAAACACAAAGACAGGAAATTTAACTCCCCATCTCTAAATTCTTTAATTTCACAAGTCTAAAGATTTGAAACTGTTGTTTTCAAGAACCGATTCTCTTAAGCATACCCTGAACCCATGAACACTGAGAAATACAAAGTGAGATAACTCCCCATCTCTAAATTCTTTAATTTCACAAGTCTAAAGATTTGAAACTGTTGTTCTCAAGAACCGATTCTCTTAAGCATACCCTGAACCCATGAACACTGAGAAATACAAAGTGAGATCTTAAAGTCAAACACTCTCCTCCTGGACCACGACTTCCTCCTCTCCCAGTTCTCACTCATTTACTAACATTGACCTAGTCCTTGAGCTTTATACCCAACAACACTTTGATCCCTCTATTTTGTACTATCAGTGTCTCTTATTTTTACATAATTGCCTCTCTAGCCTGGACTTGATGGCTACTTCAATAACTCTCCTGGTAGCACCTTTAAAATCACTGCTTCTGATTTCCACCTGGTGTAATTCCAGCTCTGGATTATTCCTACTGAACAAGAGCTATGCTCTCTGGGGACTCAAAGAGACAAAAAATATATAGTTATAACAAAAAAATTGGTGGTCTTACAAAAGTATGGAGGTACTGCCTCCTTCTTTAAACTCTGTTTTTCTCTTATCCGGCTGTCTGCATAACTGCCCTCAAATGGCTTTACCTGCAGTTATAAATTGAATTGAATTGTGTTCCCTGAAAACAGTATGTGGAAGTCCTAACTCCCAGTAACTCAGAAAGTGACTTTTTTCATAAATAAGATGGTTGCAGATGTAATTTGTTAAAACAAAGTCATACTGGAGTAGTGGGTGACCTTAATCCAATATGACTGGTTATTTTATAAGAGAAGAGATACACACAGAGAGAAGATAACCATCTGATGACAGAGACTAGAGTGATGCACCTACAAGCCAAGGAGTGCCAGCAAACACCAGAAGCTAGAAGAGACAAAGAAAGATTCCCCCTCCCCCCTCCCACCGCCATAGGATTAAGAGAGATCATGTCTCTGATGACATCTTGATTTCAGATGTCTAGCCTCCAGAATTGTGAAATAATACATTTCTGCTGTTTTAAACCACCATTTGTGGTACTTTATTATGGCAGCCCTAGAAAACTAATATACCTGCTCACTACAGGTACATTTTCTGCATAGTCTATCCTGCCATCTGCTAGTATTCCTTTTATTACTTTTTTTTTTTTTTTTTTTTTTTTTTTGCCTCATAGCACTGGCTAGAACTTCCAGTATACATGGGGTCCCCAACTTATGAGGGTTTAACTTACAATTTTTCAACATTATGATGAAAAAGTTCAACCACATCATAGTCAAGGAGCATCTGGCCTTACAACGGTTTGACTTACAACTTTTCACCTTACTAAGGGTATATCCTTGTGCATTTTTGACTTAGGATATTTTTGACACACTGGGTTTACCAGGACACAACCCCATTGGAAGAGGAGGAGCATCTGCATCATGTTGAATAGCAGGAGTGAAAGTGAATAGCCTTGTCTCATTGCCAGTTTCATGAGAAAAACATAAGATTTTTCTGCATTAAGTATGATGTTAGATACGAGTGGTCTTCATAAAGTTCATGGAGCTTTTCATATTATCCTGTAACTCAATTTTTTCATGAATTTTTTGAAGTACACTTGTATATGGCTTTTTGCATATTTTTTAATCACGTCGAAAATGTTCCTCTCTATCACTATTTCTTCTGAGAGTTTTCATCATTAATTTGTGATTAATATTTTCAATTTTTTTCTGCATCAATTATTATACTTTTTTTAGACTACTAATAAGAGAGATTACAATGCTTGATTTTGAAATATCGAAGCAGTCTTTTATCCTTAAGTTAGTTTAATAGTTATAAGAATGCTAAAATTATCTATTTCAAATTAACAGAGATCTGGTAGTTTGCACTTTTCAAGGAATTAGATCATTTCTTCTATATTGTCAAATTAATGTGTATAAAATTGTTCATAGCATATTCTTAATATTATTCTGATGTCCGCAGGGACTGTTTTATTTCTGCTATTAGTAATTCATTTTTATTGAACTTTTCAAAGATTCTGTTCTTTGCATTCTTGATTTTCTCTATTTGTACCTTCTCAGTTTTATTGATTTATGCTCCTGTTTTTATTATTTATTTCCTTTTTGCTTTGCTATGGGTTTATTTTGTTCTATTTTTTACAATTTCTTGAGGTGCAAGCTTAGATTATCGATTTAAAACCTTTTCTGTTTTCATAAACATCTAGTTTTTAAACCTTATTATTGGCATAGCTTTAGTTGGGTTATACAAATTTTGATATATTGCATTTTTGTTTTCATTCAATTTACTTATATATATATTTATATAAATGTATACACATATTTTTTCTTGAGATTTCATCTTTGACAAATGAATTATTTAGAAATGAATTGTTCAGTTTCCAAATGTTTGGAATGTTTATTTTATCTTTCTCTTCCTTTTTTTCTCTTAAACATTTTTCCTTTAAAAGTTCTTCTGTGGCTCAGAATATGGTCTACCATGGCATATGTTTCAAAAGCTCCTGAAAATAATTCATATCCTCCTGTTTTTGGGAAGTACATTTTGTAAATGTCAATTAAATCTTATTTGTTGATGGTGTTGTTGATT
>NW_007732268.1:86289-94997 GCF_000696425.1 Galeopterus variegatus | reverse complement strand
ATATATTGCATTTTTGTTTTCATTCAATTTACTTATATATATATTTATATAAATGTATACACATATTTTTTCTTGAGATTTCATCTTTGACAAATGAATTATTTAGAAATGAATTGTTCAGTTTCCAAATGTTTGGAATGTTTATTTTATCTTTCTCTTCCTTTTTTTCTCTTAAACATTTTTCCTTTAAAAGTTCTTCTGTGGCTCAGAATATGGTCTACCATGGCATATGTTTCAAAAGCTCCTGAAAATAATTCATATCCTCCTGTTTTTGGGAAGTACATTTTGTAAATGTCAATTAAATCTTATTTGTTGATGGTGTTGTTGAGTTGTTCTATCATCTTGCTGATTTTTAGTTTGCCATAATTGGAATTTGTTTATTTCCCCGCTCAGTCTTAACTTTTGCTTTGTATATTTTGATGCTTAGTTGTTTCGTGCATGTACTTTTAATATTACTACGTCTTCTTGGAAGATAGACACTTTTATCATTATATATTGATACTGTCTGTAATATTTTTCTTTGCTCTGGCTTCTCCTTTTTCTGACATTAATATTAGTACAGTCACTACTTATTTCCTTTGATTGATATTAGCATCTTATGCACATCTATATAATTGATTTTCTTTCATTGATGTTAGTATTATATATATATATATATATATAGTATTTTATATATATATATATAATACTAACATCAATATACTATATATATATAGTATTATATATATATANTACTTATTTCCTTTGATTGATATTAGCATCTTATGCACATCTATATAATTGATTTTCTTTCATTGATGTTAGTATTATATATATATATATATATATAGTATTATATATATATTTCATTGATGTTAGTATTATATATATATATAACATGTAGATAGGTTAAAAGTATAAGTATATATATATATATACTTTAAGGATTATATATATATGTAATGGATTGAATTTTGTCTACTCAAAAATCTGTTGAAATCCAATGTCTAGTACTCAGATTGTGACTGTATTTAAAAATAAGGTCATCACAAATGTAACTAATTAAGATGAAGTTATACTGGAGTAGGGCAGCGCCCTGATCCAATATGACGGGTGTCCATGTAATAAGAGTAAAATCAAGAGATACTTGAGGGAAAGCTCATGTAACAAGAGAAACAAAAATTGAAGTACTGCTGCTACAAGTCAAGGAACACCAAGAATCGACAGATACTGCCACAAGAAGGTAATAGAGATAAATATTTTTTTTCCCTACAGGCAATAGATGGGTCACGGCCCTAACAACAACTTGATTTTGAATTCTTTGTGCTAGAACTTTGAGAAAATAATATTCTGTTATTTTGAGCCACTCAGTTTGTGGTTACTTTGTTATGACATTCCTATGAAACTAATACACTACATCATTATATTTGAAGTAAGCTTCTTACAGGCAGAATATAGATATTCCATTTTGTTTTATTTTCTCTGCAAAACTCTGTGTTTTAATTGGTGTATGTAGACCATTTACTTTTAATATTTTTATTGATATATTTATTTATAGGCCTACAATTTTATTTATTGTTGCTTTTGTTTATTTGTTTTTCTACTATTTTTTTCTGCTTTTTTATGGTTTTGTTCAACATTCTTTAGATACAGTGATTTTGAATTTATCTCTTTGTATAGCTTTTTCAGTAGATGCTTGTTAGAGTTTACCACTCCAAGTAAAATGTAGAAAATTTACCTCCCTTTATGTCCTTTTACACACTCCCATTTATAAAACAATGCCTTAAATATTTTCTCTACATACATTGATAATCTCCATCACATAGCATTATAATATTTGCATCAATCATCAAACATAATTTGAAGAACTCAAGAGGAGAGAAAAACCCTGTTGTATTTACTTATGTATTTGTTGCTTCTGTTCTTTCTTCCTTCACAGTGTTACATGGTTCCTTTATTCATTTCTGTTCTGATTTTTAAAATTCATTTAGCTATTCTTTTAGGGTAGATGTGATAGTGTAAAAGTTTTTTGTTATTCTTTACCTGAGATAGTCTTGGTTTTCCCTTTATTTCTGAAGGATATTTTCACTGGATATAGAACTCTGGGTTGACAGGTTTTTGTGCACTTGAAAAATGTGGCCCTTTCTTTTGTTCTCTGGTGTTTCTGATAAGAAAACTACTGCCACATCATCCTGGCTTAGCAGGAAAAATGTGTCTGTAGGCTTCTATTTCTTTTATCATTTTATTTTACTAATCTTAAAAAAGAATGGCATTGCCTTGGTTGATCTTTTTTGTTTGTTTTATATTTCCCCTGACATTTATTTTTGTTCTATTCTTTATTTCTTCTTTTGCATATTTATCCAGGTTATTATTGTAGATTTGTCTATTTCTCCTTTTTGTTCTCTCTATTTTGGTTTACACATTTTGACACCTTGATATTTGGCATATTAGACACGCAGAATATTTATAACTTTTTACTGCATTTATTGTCTATTATGTAGAAAGACAATTATCTCTAATTGAGTCTCTTGCTTTGAAGTTTGCTTTGCATGGTTTAGTTACATACTGCACTGGTCCAAAAATATGCTCTGGATAAGTTTACTCTTTTTAAATCTTAAATGTCAATGTCCGGTCAAATATATAAACAATTTAAGTAAATATTCATGTTCATTTGCAAGATATTTGTATTCTCCCATTTTCAGTTGCATTTTCTCATACTTATCAATTAGAATAAATTTGCATTGCTGTTATGGGTGCTAATTAGATACTGACATTTTGTTTTCTAATTTATCAGTTACTGAAAAAGTAAACTAAAGTCCCTAGAATGGGTGTGAGTTGAATAGTATTCTATTCTTTTTTATAATTTTGATTTATGTTTATTGAAACTATATTGTGGATAAATGTAAATTTAGATGTGTTCTATTTTCCAAGTAGATTTTATCTATAAACAATTTTGTCTACAAAATACCTACTTTTAGCTTTGTTTTAGATTTAAAGTCTACTTGGTTTGATATGATATAAATTTTCCCAGCTTATTTTTTCTAAATTTTACGCTTGTTTATCTTTAAATTCTTATTGTGGTATAAAAAAAATGAAATGCAATTTACTGTATTAAACACTTCCACGTGTACAGGTCAGCAGTGTTATGTATATTCACATTGCTGTACAACCAATCTCTAGAACTTTCATTTTGCAAAATTGAAATTCTATACCATTAAAAAACAACTTCCTATTCCCCCTGACCCTAGCCTTGGAAACCACCATTCAACTTTCTGTTTCTATTAATTTGACAACTCTAGATCCCTCATATAAGAATTTTTGCAAAATTGAAATTCTATACCATTAAAAAACAACTTCCTATTCCCCCTGACCCTAGCCCTGGAAACCACCATTCAACTTTCTGTTTCTATTAATTTGACAACTCTAGATCCCTCATATAAGAATAATTACACACTGTTTATGTTTTGTAAATGGATTCTTTCACCTAGCAGAATCTCCTTAGCTTCATCCAAGTTGTAGCATATGTCAGAATATCCTTCATTTTTAGGGTTGAATAATATTCTTCTGTATGTATATGACACATTTAATTTATCCATTCATCCATTGATGGATATTTGGGTTGACTCCACTGCTTGGCTATTGTGAATACTGCTGCTGTAAACTTGGGTGTACAAAATTTCTTCAATATTATTCTTTCAATTATTTTGAATATGTACCCAAAATATATACCCATATATTAATTCTATTTTTAATTTTTAAGAAATTACCATACTGTTTTCCATAGTGGCTTCACCATTTTACATTTCTACCAACAGCGCACAAGGGTTCCAATCTCTTCACATTCTTTTTTTTTTTTGCTTTTTATGTATTTTATTCTGATGAAATTACAAAAGTAGATACAAAATGCTCCTTTAAAAAGTACAGTTAACTGACAGAAAAATAGATAAAACTCCTAAAGTTTTAAAAATATAATATAAATTTTTATGTAAAGAACATTTAAAAATATTTTAGGTGGTACCCAAGATTAATCTATGCAAACTATTTTCAATTAGACCTAAAATAGAATGTTATTCTATAATAAGTTTATAGCACACTAGTAATTCATTTGGATTTACATAATACTTGTGTGGAATAGAATCTGATACGGAGAAAAACACCAAGTAAATTTCAATGTGGTTACATTTGGATCAGTATCTCCACATTCTTACTAACATTTATGACTTCATATTATTGATACTAGCTATCCTAATGGGTGTGAGAAATGTCTCATTTTGGTTTTGATTTGCATTCCATTAATAATTAGTGATGTTGAGCATATTTTCATATGCTTAGTGGCCATTTTTGTTGGTTTGTTTTTGCCTTCTTTAGAGAAATATCTGTTCAAGTTTTTTGCCCATTTTCTAAACAGGTTATTTGTTTTTTGTTACTGTTGAATTGTCGGAGGTCTTTATATAGCCTAGAAATTAACTTTTTATCAGATAAATGATTAGCAAATATTTTATTCCATTCCATAAATTGCTTTTTTACTCTGTTGATTGTGTCCTTTAATACACAGAAGTTTTAATTTTTGATTTAGAACTATTTACCTGTTTTCACTTTCATTGCCTGTACTTTTGGTGTCATAACCAGAAAAACCTTATCAAATGCGATGTTATGAAGCTTTTCTTGTGTGTTTTCTTCAAAGCATTTTATAGCATAAGCTCCAACAATTCTGTCTTTCCACTTACTTTGAGTTAATTTTGACCGGTTCCCACTCACTGGCTGAGCGAGGTGTGGGAGCAACACCGAGGGTTGCGATCCCGTTGCCGGTCCTGGTCCGGTACGGGCACGACACTGAGGGTTGCGATCCGTTGCCGGACATGAGAAAAGACAAAAAAAAAAAAAAAAAAGAATTTTACCATTTAGTATAATGTTAGCTGTGGGTTTTCTTTTGGCAGTTTGTATGATAAATTTTCCTACCATTTTATTTACACTTATAATGCCTGATTTTAACATATGTTATCATGTAATTCTCACAACTATTTTATTTTTAGTATACTTTGACAATATTTGCTATTGTGAGTATAGTCTCTATAATTCATTACTAATGTATTTTAGTTTACAATTTTCTAGTTTTTCTAAATTGCTCTATTCATATTGATATATTTTTCCTGTATTAAAAAAATAGTTAAATATTACTTAATATGTTTTCTTTTCTTACCTTTAAAAAGCATTTATTGATGTTTTTACCTTCAATAAAAGACAATTTACTCAATATTTGCTAGAAGATGATGTAGCACTGACCAACTTAATCAAATTAGGGCAAGAGCTGAATTGTGACAGAGTTTCTGCTTTGGAAACTTTCATTTTATCTATATTTTATCTGTTTATTTCTGATACTTTATATTATATACTGGTAATTTTTATCACTGTTCCTATAGCTACTAGACCTTGAAACCAAATATTTATCTCTTGAATTTCCTGGAATAGTCCTGGTTTGCATTTACTATACCGGCATAATTAAAAATTTTATAAATTCCAGTATTAAACCTGTTTATTTTCCTAATTAGAATTGCCCTAGTTATAATCATTCCATTATTATGGAAAATGCAACCTGAAGTAATTTCTCTGAGTGGGTAAAGCCAGCATTTTAATGACACTATATTTACTAATGATATACAAGTATTTGCATATAATCAATGTTGAAAATAAAATTCTTATAGAAAATCTGAAATGTGAAGTTAAATTAAACTGAAAAAAATGGTGTACATGAGTAAAATTTAATTTGGGTGTTTTGTTTAGTTTTTCCAAATTCAAAGTTGCCCAATTTATGAGGGTACTTCAAAAATTCTGTCGAAAAATAGAATTGAAAGATAATATGAGTCTTTTCATGAACTTTTTGAAGTACCCTCATATACTAGAGGTCTTTAAAAATATTATGGATTGGGCCAGCCCGGTGGCGCACTGCTACAGTGCGCCGCTTGGGAGCGTGGTGGCGCTCCCGCCAAGGGTTCGGATCCCACATACAGACCGGTTCCCGCTCACTGGCTGAGCAAGGTGCAGGCGCAACCCCGAGGGTTGCGATCCCGTTGCCAGTCCCGGTCCGGTACGGGCGCGACACTGAGGGTTGCGATCCATTGCCGGACACAAAAAAAGAAAAAAGATCCTAGTCCCGGTCCGGTATGGGCGCGACACTGAGGGTTGCGATCCATTGCCGGACACGAAAAAAGAAAAAAGATCCTTTGGAAAGGATCACATTATCTTTTTATTCAATTGCCCTGTGACCTTTATTTAACGTACCCTTGTATACAGCATATTTACCTATATTTATAACTCATCTAAAGATATAGATCACATAGCATTTACTGACGGCATATCATATGCCAGGAACTAGTCTTCTTGGTAGGTTCTAAGTAACAATTCAAATAACACATTTTTGCTACATATTAATTTTATCCACATCTTCCAGTTGAAAGAAACGAGGTAAAGAGAGATTAAGTAATATGTCCAGTGTTACAGCATGAGTAAGTAGTACAGATAAGATTTAAATTCAGGAAAACTAATGTCAGAATTTATATCCTTAACCACTGTACTATACAGCCCTATAATATGTGTTTGTGTTTTATACATGAATTAACAACATTTTATGTATAGTTATTGCTACTGGGAAATATGTGCTATACACTTGTAAAAACCTAGAGTCATAGTAACAAAGATAATGTCTAGAGGCTTATAATAGTGTGTTGCTTAATTTATCTTTAAGAATAGGGGATATTTTCAAATATACTAATACAGAATAATTACCCAAACATAACATTTCATCTTATGAGCTGTGCTGCTCTCTGTATCTCCTCGATCAAACCAGAAGCAATCAAAGAGGAAGTACAAAATAAATCTAAGCTGGCTTGATCTATTATGTTAAATCTTCATGACTGTGGAGTGTATGATAAATATAAGTGAGTTATCAGGCATCTCCACATGAGAAAAGATAAAGGTCACTTTGGTCCAAAACAGACAGCAATGATCACTGTGCTTGCAAAAGAACACTTAATTCTAAGTAAATCAAGAGGTTGCAGTCACATATATTGATAGATCTCACTACATGAGCACTACTTTGGATGTGTTTTAGTGGAAAGACTAAAAATGCTGGAAATCTAAGTTCCCCCATCAAAAGTAATATGCTAAGAGACTGCTTTGCTTTACTCAAGTGTTTTTATGGCCTGAGGAAAGAATATAACTGGAGAATGAGGTATACATTTACCATTAGAGATGAGAAGTCACTATTGCCTTTCCACAGTGTCTTAAGTTACACAAGAAACTAAGTTAAGAGGAATCTTCAAGCTCTAGTACCCACATACAAACATCAAATATTCAACTGCAGACTGACTAAATAACTACAGGAACTCTGTAAACTATTCAAAAATCTATAGCAATCAAGCAAACACTTAATAAAAAAAATTACATTCAAAATTGTAAACAATTTTATGGCAATTTTATTTACTCTTGTCCCACACTTCCCAGTGCCAGAGAAGGAAGGAAGCACACAACTTCAGGTTACTTCCCTCAGGCTAAAAACAGTATAGCGGAAATTACTTTCAGTGATCTGGCCTGTCTGTAGGGTGCCCAAGGAAGTAGTATCTGTCTCACCTAACTTGGAGATCAGATAAGAATGATAGCATTATTTGGATCTCAGACTGGAAGCTGTGGAGGCAGCAGCAGATGCCACGGCGTATGAGAACTTCAGGGAAACTGAAGACCTATGGATGCCTGGAGGTGAGAGATTATAGACAAAAGAATAAAACAGAATATCTAAGGCCCTGAGAAAAAGCTCAGGTGACACATTTTGGGAAATTAAGACATTTAAAAGGAACTTGGAAAAATTAGAAAAAGAATCACATACACAGGCTCAGATAGGAAGCATACCTAAGAAAGTCAAGATCTTAAGCCACGGCTCCAGGCTGCTATTAAGGCTCAAGAACCTACTAATAATTAGTACAGGCCTTCCACACCAGACTGCAAAGACTAGGAGAATTGGCTATTTCTTTAAATGCCTAATTCTCAAAAGATTATAAGCCATACAAAGAAACAGGAAGTTATGGCCCATTCAAATGACCAAAAT
Organism: Galeopterus variegatus; assembly: GCF_000696425.1. Lineage (NCBI taxonomy): Eukaryota > Metazoa > Chordata > Mammalia > Dermoptera > Cynocephalidae > Galeopterus > Galeopterus variegatus. The sequence goes on along the minus strand of NW_007732268.1, from coordinate 86,920 downwards.
AAATCTTTGAAAACAGTTCCTGAAGAAACACATTCACTAGACATACTATGGAAAACAAAAACAAAAACAAAAACAAACTTTAAAACACCTGTTAATTACACTGAAAGAGCCAAGGGAAACATGGAAAAAGAATTCAAGAAAATAAAAAATAATTTATGAACAAAATATGAATATCAACAAAAACATAATAAATATAAAAAGAACTAATTAGAAATTCTGGAGCTGAAAAGCACAATAATTGCATTGAGAAATTTATTGGAGAGGTGCATCAGAAGACTTTAACAGGAAGAAGAAAGAATCATGAACTTGAAGAGAGGTCATTTGAAATTATTGAGTCTGAGGAGCAGAAAGAAAACAATTAATAATGTGAATATATCCAGAAGGTCTTGTGGCAAATGACTAAGTGGACCAATAGAGATATTATGACAGTGCCGGAGGAGAAGAGAAAAAGGGGAAGAAATATTTTTGATTTATTTATTATTATTTATTTTTATTTTTATTTTTTTGTCTTTTGTCTTTTTTCCGTGTCCGGCAACGGATCGCAACCCTCAGTGTTGCCCCCGTACCGGACCGGGGACCGGCAACGGGATTGCAACCCTCAGTGTTGCTCCCGCGCCTCGCTCAGCCAGTG
>NW_007732268.1:72905-85289 GCF_000696425.1 Galeopterus variegatus | reverse complement strand
CCTCGGGCGGGAGCGCCACCACACTTCCCAAGCGGCGCACTATCCAGTGCGCCACCGGGCCGGCCCTGGAAAGAAATATTTTTTAAACAGCTGAAATTTCCTAAATTTTAGGAAAAAGTATGGATATACAAATTGCAAAAGTTCAATGAACTCCAAGTAGGATAAACCTAAAAAGACCCACAGAGAGACACATAGTCATTAAACAGTTAAAAAGCAAAGACAAAGAGAGAATCTTGAAAACAGTACAAGAAAAGTGACTTATCACATACAAGGGATGCATAATAAAAATATGAATAGATTTATCTTCAGAAACCTTATAGGCCAGAAAGAAGTGAGATTATATATTAAAAGTGCTGAAAGAAAAAAACTGTCAGCTAGGGCCGGCCCGGGGGCGCACTGGATAGCAATCCCGTTGTCAGTCCCCGGTCCGGTAAGGGGGCAACACTGAGGGTTGCGATCCATTGCCGGACACGGGAAAAAAAGAAACTGTCAGCTAAAAAATGTATATCTAGCAAAACTGTTCTTCAAAAATAGGGAGAAATTAAGACATTTCCAGACAAACAAAAGCTGAGTTAGGTAATTGTCATTAGACATGCTCTGCAAGAAATGTTAAAGGGAGCCCTTTCAGTTGAAATAAAAGGACACTAGATAGTAACTTGAAGTCATTTAAAGCTTTGGTAATTATGTGGACTAATATAGCTATATAAATATATATACACATATATAAAATTGTAATTTGGTGTGTACCTCCTTTTTTTCCGTTTTTTGATTTCTACATTATGTAAAAGATAAATGCATAAAAAGTAACTATAAATTTATGTTAATTAGCCCATCATACTTAAAGGTCTAAATTGTGACATCAGTAAGAAAGTGGATGAGTGGAGCTGAAAAAGAATAGAGGTTATGTACATGATTGAGGTTAAATTAGTGTCAATGTAAGATTGATTATCATAACTCTAGGATGTTATATGTAATCCCCATTGTAACCACAATGAAAAATATAGACATAATATACATAAAAGGAAATGAGAAGAGAATCAAAACATGTCATTGCAAAAAGCCAATTAAACACAAAGGAAGACATTAGTGAGGAAAAAGGGAATAAAATCTATTAGAATTATATAATCCAATAAAAAAATGGTAAAAATAAGTGTTTTCTTTTTTTTCTTCTGTTTTTGTGACCGGTAAGGGGATCACAACCCTTGGTGTGGTGTCGCCTGCACCACACTCAGCCAGTGAGCGCACCAGCCATCCCTATATAGGATCCGAACCCACGCTGGGAGCTCCACTGCCCTCCCAGCGCCGCACTCTCCTGAGTGAGCCATGGGGCCGGCCCAACTTGAGTGCTTTTCTATCAGTATTTACTTCCAATGTAAAGAACTAAACTCTTCAATCAAAAGACATAGATTGATGGAATAGATTAAAAACAAACAAACCAGGATCCAACCATATACTGTGTACAAGTGAAGCACTTTAAGGACACACATAGAATGAAAGTGAAAGGATAAAAAAAAAAATCCATGTAAATAGTAATCAAAAGAAAGCAGGGTGGCTATATTAATATCAGGCAAATAACGTTTAGATCAAAAACAGTTATGAGAGGCAAAGAAAGGCACTATATAATAAGAAAGAATAAACTTACTAAGACTATGAAATAATTATAAACATACAGGAACCCAACATCACATGTCCAAAATGCATAAAGCAAACACTGACAGATTGAAGGGGAAAAAACAGTTTTACAATACTAGTAGGAGACTTTAATAACCCACTTTTATGAATTGGTAGAACAACCATTGAGAAGAACAATCAGGAAATAGAATACTTGAAAAATATTATAGACCATTTGGACTTAACAGGCATACAAACCATGTCATTTCAACATCAGCATATGCATTTTTCCCTAGTGCACATAAAATATTCTCCATGATAAAACATATGTTAGGCTATAAAATAAATCTTAAAAAAAATAAGCAGCTTAGAAACCAACTTCCATTAGCATAATAAAAAGAGGTCATGCAATTACTCTCTGCAAAATACAGGAAAATCTGGGAGGCAATTTACTAGAACAAACGTTAGGGGTATTTGAAATTGATAAAAGGAGGATGACAATATGAGATAAATATACTTTTAAGGTATTGCTACAGCTTTGTGTAAGAAATGTGCTGAGTCTTTGGCCATCTTGCCCATCATCTTCTGTTCCTACCAGCTCATTAGATTCTTGTTTGTGGGAAGGGATGAGGACATCTGTAATTACCAGAAGTAGGTGTAAGAAATGTGCTGAGTCTTTGGCCATCTTGCCCATCATCTTCTGTTCCTACCAGCTCAGTAGATTCTTGTTTGTGGGAAGGGATGAGGACATCTGTAATTACCAGAAGTAAATGATTCAATTCAGAATGGATAATAAAAATGAACAGTATCACTCAGAACAGATTGAGCAAACCTACAGTTTTCCGATCTTTTTGGAGTGTTTGGCAGACCAGCCAGAATTTAATGGCAAGAAAATGGAGGTGAGACATTCAAAAATCCCTGGCTAACTGATAAATGTATCAATTCAGGACACCCAAGAGACCACAACACAATATCTTACTCACTTGAGAACTAGCTGCAAGTTTGAATGCCTTCTTGGCAACAGCATAGAGCTCAACCAGCAAAGCTTGGAGTGCCTGAGCACAAAAACTGGCAAAATATTGAGAGACCACTAAACAGTGAAACACACGACTGGCCTCTCTGGGGCCAGCCTAAAAAATACAAATGAAAATTATAAAATTTGATGAGAGACATGAACTTGGAAAAAAACAATGCAGAGAAAACAAATATGTCAGTGAAGTCCAACCAAATTAACAAAACACATAAACAAACAAATACAAAGAAATCAAAAAATAAAACACATTACATTCCATAGTTGCTACATAATGTTATCTAAAACATCTGATTTCAACCAAATTAAACAACATACAAAGAGACAGGAAATTGTGACCCATACTCAAGATAAAAAAGCATTTGATAAAAACGTACTCTTAGTGGACCCAAATGTTGGATCTAGCAGAAAAAGATTTGAAAGCAGCTATTGCAAATATGTCCAAATAATCAAAGTTAACTATGTTTAAAAAATTTAAAGACAACATGTCAACAATGAGTCAACAAATAAGGCATCTCAACAGAAAATAAAAATTAATAAATAGGACCGAAGGAAAAATTGAGGATTGAAAAGAAAATACCTGAAATAAATAATTCACAAGACATGACCACCAGCAATTTTCTGATGGCAGATTAAAGAATCAATGAACTTGATATACATCAATGGAAAAATCCATTTTAAAGACCAGAAAAAAATCTTTGAAACAAATGAAGAAATTATCCACGACCTCTGAGAGAGTATGAAGTTTGTAACATATATAAGATGGGAACAGTAGAAAGATCAGAAAACTAAGTGACTAAAAAAAAATATATGTGAAGGAAAAGGAAGACAAGGAAATCAAGCACCCCATGAAGGCGTTCACATGGAGAAATGTGGCTAATTCAAACAGCAATGGCTCACCACTATCTTACCATCAATAAGAATGAGCCAAGTTAGCAGTAGATATTCCAGTCCATTTCTGCCTTGTCTAAGCCTGCATGGAGCAGAGAACAATTTATCCCCACTAAGCCCTGCTCAACTTGAGGATTTGTAAGCAAAATAAATGACTGTTGTTTTCAACTATGAAAAGATTTTAGAGTGTTTTGTTATATAGTAATACATAGTTGGAACAACATACATGATTATTTCATTTGTAAATCCAGTGATAAGTTTAACAATAAATAAGAGAACATCTATTTTGGGCCTTTTGAGTTTAGAAGGACCAAATAATCTGCAATTGTCAGGTAAACAGTGGTAGACATACATTCTAATAAGCATAAATATGGATGTTTCAAGGAATGTAAGCTATTGATGTATGAATAATTTAACTACAGATGTGGTTTTTGCAGATGTTCTGACATTTCAGTTTAATCTCAATACTCGTACTGTGCTATGGGACATAATATCATGAGTATGATATCTGCAGATATGCATCATTCAATTAATAATTAAATGGCAAATTGTGTAAAACAATGAAAAGGTAGAAAGAAAATATTTTTAATAAAATATTTTAATGTAATATTTTACTTGTTATTTTTCTTTTCCTTAGGAATTATAAAGGGAAGGCAGGAAAAAGCATTAATTAAAGAGGCTAGTCTATGTCTGTCTACAAAAGTAGCATGCTCTGGGCCTTGTCTGGATTGTCAGAAATCAAAGAAAGATAGGGCTCCCCTTCCCTTTACAACAATCAAATAGGAATTTGAAGGCTTCTTAGAGAAAGCAAAATGTTCATCAAAAGAAGTGACTTAAAAAATGGTTAATGATGGAGAGTTGTGAAAAGGAATAGGATTTGGCAAAACAATTCTTGGTATGTGCAGAAATTTATTACTTTTTTATTTTATTTTTTTGCTATTTGGCAATTAGATGTAACTTTTTTGTGTGAATCCAAGTCTCATTAGACATAGATGCAGAAATGCTCTGAGTCGTGTTTTTGTTCTTTTGGAGTGGGGGTATAGGGTGCAAGTAAGTGATTTTAAAGAAACAGGATGAATTTAACACAAATCATGTTATGAACTGAATTGTGACCACCCAAGTTTATTCATGTATTGAAACCCTGACCCCCAATGTTTCTGTGTTTGAAGGCAAAGCTTTAATGAGGTAATTAAGGTTAAATAAGATCATAAGGGTAGGGCCCTAATCCAATAGGACTCATGTCCTTTTAAGAAGAGGAGCAGACACTGGAGATTGTGCTTTCTCTCTTTGTGCACCCACATACAAGACAGGCTAGGTGAGGACATGGCACCTTGATCTTTAAATAAGATCATAAGGGTAGGGCCCTAATCCAATAGGACTCATGTCCTTTTAAGAAGAGGAACAGACACTGGAGATTGTGCTTTCTCTCTTTGTGCACCCACATACAAGACAGGCTAGGTGAGGACATGGCACCTTGATCTAGGACTTAGCAGCTTACAGAAATGTGAGAAAACAAATGTTTGTTGCTTAAGCCAGCCAGTCTGGGGCATTTTGTTATGGCAGCTCTGGATAGCTAACATAAGTCATGAGACAACCATCAAAATTAACATATAAATGAGATTAATAGTTTGTTGGAAAATGAAAATGTAAGCAAGAAGTTATTTTGAGAACAAGTACCAGGGAACTTGAAACTTCAGAAGGACATTAGGCTTTCCCAGAATGTAGAATGGAGGGTTTGATTCAATTTTATTTAATGGACAAAATTAACTCATGTAATACCTGGAATTTATTTTAAATGCTTTTTTTGAGGTAAATTCTGTTTTTTCCTATTAACGGACCATGAAGAAGAGAGGCAGGATTACATTTCCTGAAATAATATGAATATTTTGCTTTGTGTTTATTTTTTCCTGTTCTGAAAATCTATTTATAGTCTCTTCTGTTTTATATGATTTTCATAACTTGAAATATAGTGATAATGTCCACATCACTTGTTTTACACATTAAGTAATTTCAGTTATGCTTTTTAATATGAAATCTTTTTTATTCCATGTGATTTCAAATTAATGCAATTTGAACTTTGGGGTAAAGAATACTTTCCAATTGAATAAATTTCATTGTCTAAGACATGAAAATTCAGGACTTCCAACTGTATAACTGGACACAGAAATGTGATCAAAGCTTTAAACAGTGGATACCTAAAGAGACGTATAAGGAAATGTAGCAAGTGTTTTTTGTTTGATCAAGCAAAGTATTTGTGAGTTTTTAATGAAGTAATTAAGGCTAAAGAAGGTTATAAGGGTGGAGCCCTACTCCAATGGGACTGGTGTTCTTTCAAGAAGAAGAGATTCCAGAGATTGTGCTTTCTCTCTCTGTGCTCACAAAGAGATGTTATAACCCCAAAATTTATATGTTGAAGCCCTAACCTACAATGTTATTGTATTTAGAGATGGGAACTTTGGGAGGTACATAGGGTTAGATAAGGTCATAAGGTTTGGGCCCTCATTGTAGGATTAGTACCCTTTAAGAAAAAACACCAGAGGTCTTGTTCTCTCCCTTCATGCACATAACCCAAGCAAAGGCCATGTGGGAACACATCAAAAAGGAGGCTGTCTGCAAGCCAGGAAGAGAGCCCTCCCCAGAACCCAACTAAGCTGGAACATTGCTGTCAGATTTCCAGCCTCTAGATCTGCGAGAAAATAAATTTCTGTTAATTAAGTCACACAGTCTATTGTATTTTGTTATGGCAGCCTAATATAGACAGACTAATACACAGAGTGTAAATGTTTATAATTTTTAAAATAATACATCTAACCCAGTGTGCTTCTTATAATGTATTGGTAAAAGATCAAATTGTATTTATTTTATTAACATTTATTACCAAGGAAAAAATTGATAAGAATCCTAAGCCAAGTGACAATGTATATGGAAACAACTATGATTTTATATTTTTGATTTTTACACATACAGTATTTCACTGAAATTGCAATAAATATCAACTTATGATCAAGTTCCATTTGCACATATACATTTATGTATTTTTATGGCATTTTTCAATAGGCGTTAACTAAAAGAGTGTTATATGTGTGATATATGCATATATACATATGTGTATCAAAAAAGTGCTACAAAGTATGCAAAAAAAGCTGAAGATGTAATCAAATAGCATTTTTTCATTATTCTTGCTTGATTAATTCAGGTAAAAATAAATTAGAATACATAAAATAGCATACATAAAATGAAACTCAAAAGTTATCAATAAGTGCCTGGGAGATATTTAAATTAATTTTACTAATCTAGAAAGGAGTAGTAAGCAGCATGCCATTTGTAGTCTGTTTGGTAATTGTTTAGCATCTCTTTCCAAAGCAGTGTATCCACTTTGAATAAAATCTTGTTCACCAGTAAATGACAAAACCTCCAAAAGAAAATACTAAAAATAAAACTTAAATTAATCCTTTGAAATATCTTTCATCTAACTGTCATTTTCTCCTCTAATACAAAGAAAAAAACTCAAATTAAAGAGCACATAAAATAACTTTAAATATCTTTTTTAAGAGAGTATTTTTATGATTCATAACATGCAGGCTATTTGAGCTTCTTCAAATCTAAATTTAACTTTCAAAGTAATTTTCTTCAAAATGAAAATAAAAAAGCTTGTCAATTTTATCTGAGAAAAATTATTTTTTTCGAAGCTTCTTTTTCATGTCAGCTGACCCTGCTTGAATATCTACATTTCATGCTGTGTAAGTAAAGCCTCTTTTGTGCTATTTTCCTTAATGTTTTCTATGTTAGTCTGTTCTGGAATCCTAGCAACAGATCACTTTGCTATGTGCTGTTTCTCTTTTTGTGTAAATAGATTTTAATTGTCAGATACCAGAGATTCAGAAATGAACGTTACTGAAGATTTGACATGAGCACATTTAGCGATTTGGATCATCATTTTTTTCCTCCAGAATCTTAATGAAAACGTTCTTATTAAATCACTTAAACATATGGCTAAGTGATTCAATTTACTCATTTCTATATTAAAAAAGAATACAACTAACATATAAACATATTCTCACAAAGGAACCGAGCTATACTGAACAAATCTGAGACAACGTTCTTATTAAATCACTTAAACATATGGCTAAGTGATTCAATTTACTCATTTCTATATTTAAAAAGAATACAACTAACATATAAACATATTCTCACAAAGGAACCAAGCTATACTGAACAAATCTGACAGATTCTATTTCCAGTCACAGCCACAGACCATGGTTAACGACTTGATTTGTGTTAACTTGGTCCTTTCCCTATGCATTTAATAAACATAGTGGTGTACATATACTTCTTCAAGTAAACATTTTTAATTATAGAAGATGGTGTCATTCTATACCTATTCCATTATGAGTTGCATTTTTTCACTTTGTATATGCCTCTGAGATTTCCATACCAGCACTGATAGAATTAGTGCACCCCAGTTTTAAAATTAAATAACAAACGCAAAAATAGTAGGTAAAAATTATTGAGTATATACTTTGTGCTAATACTGCCAGGAATACTTGCATGAATAAAGCCTTTTAATCCCCATAATCCTATGAGTTTGATAACTGTCCTTATTCTATTTTACAGAGAAGGAAATTCAGAAACATAAAGGTTAACAATCTTTTTCTCACATAGAATCAGAGTTGCATTTGAACCGAAGCAATTTGGCTCCAGAATTTGATCTCTTAACCAGTACACTCCATTAATTTCCATAATATGGTAATTTTCCATAGATGTTTGTACTGTAATTACCTCTTCTTTTATTGACAAGTTCCCAATATTCTACGTTTTTATTATAACAACAAATGCATTTAAAAATCATTTTTACCGATATGCACCATATAAACATTTTTCTGTTTGATAGACTTTCGAGTTTATTATGTGATGTTTTCTTGCCATTATTTTTTGTCTTGTTTTCTTTTAATTCATTTATGAGTGTTGGATTTTACAATGTTTTTCTTTTAAAGTTGCTGGAAATAATTTTTTTTTTTAATTTTTATGAATCACCTCAAATGATCTTCATTAACATTAGGAATATATAAACCTAGTGCTTCATGAAGAAAAGTTTTCAGGGAGAGACGAGCTAGCTAAACAGATGGTGGTTATTTTCCTATGAAAGTCCACTTGGGGGATAATTAATTTTTCACGAGGGCTTAGACTTGTCATGGCCTTGGTTCATTCAGGGATTAATTCCATGACTTATGATATTGCGTAGAGGAGTGTGACTATTCCAGTGGTGGGAATCGCTGTCTCTCATCTCCCCAATCCTATTCCCGAGAACTTTTAAAGTAGTCTTCATTTAATGGAGATGAGTGGCTAAAGAAAAGCACAGTAATTCTTCCTGTTGTATACACATTAGTGATGTCACATTATAGGCAATTCTTAATCAAAGATGACATCGAGAGTGCACAATTTAAATATCTACAATTAGGTGACACCAAATATAAAATATTGTTTTATAAGCAGAGAATGTACACTGCCTAGATTCATTTTACTATTAAACATTAAAAAGTGTGTTGATAAATATTTGGTACAACATGTTAGAAAAGTAATAATAACTATAGTAAAATGATTATTATAGTTATAAAAGGAAAAATGACTTAAAAATGTAAAAAAGTTCAGAACATTAGGTATAGGAAAAAAGTAACCACAGACAATGAGGGAATAAAATAAATCAAAATAAATATTATACACAAAAATTTAAACCTGAAATTTGTCTAAAAATAGATTTTTAAAAATATGATTATGCTTTCTTTTTGTATTCTTTCTTGAATCTAAGCCTCCCTTGGTTAGAAATAATAGTCATTAGTAATTAAATTGACCTTTAAAAAAAAAAAAAAACTCTTCTTCATCTCCTCCTGAGCCATTTTGTGCAGAAAGATTGGAGTCCAAGCAGGATTTTTCCTATCTTTCCTACCAAGATCCCAACTTATGCAGAGTTGTTTCTATGTCCCTTAATAAATGAATTTATAGTACCTTGTGATTAAGAGAATGAGCTGAGTCCCCTGCTTGCCTTCCATTTCTCCCTCCACCACTTTCTAATGCTAGGACCTGTGGAAGTCACTAAACTTCTATCAGCTTCAGTTTTCCACATGATCAAACAAACACAAAAATGCTTCATTATGAGCTGAGTCCCCTGCTTGCCTTCCATTTCTCCCTCCACCACTTTCTAATGCTAGGACCTTTGGAAGTCACTAAACTTCTATCAGCTTCAGTTTTCCACATGATCAAACAAACACAAAAATGCTTCATTAGGTCTGTCTGAGACTTAAACTTGAAATGTATGTAAAGTGCCTGTCATATATTAAGTGGTCAAAAGTCTTATATTACTTGATCAAATACTTCCTATATGCAAAAACATACTCATGTTTAGAAAGTTGTGACCTAAATTTTGAATTCCTTTTTCAGTTGGTTCAACTTACATTTGACCTGGGAGGACTTTTTAGATTTTGTAATGTGAGATAGTGACTTCTATAAGTAAACTGCATGTAACCTTTACTTCTCTATTTTTTCAGTTTATTTCATTTTGCTGAATTTCAGAGAAGAGTTGTGCAAATATACACATCATTGACACATATCTAAAAATCAAATTAAACGTTTATAATATGTGTGTTGGTGGTGGTTCTAAATACATTTTTGGACAGAGTTATGTGTATACAAGGATAACATGGTCATTCATCAGGGTTTTTCTCCAAGTTAACTGAAAACATAGAGTCCAAGTGCTTGAAAAAATAAGTAGTATTAGTTGCATAGTTTTCAAAGGCACCCTTCTAATGAAATTATAAACCACATTTTATTTTAGTAGTTTACTGATATGTAAAATTAAATTTTAATATAGAAAGAAAATATCTTCAATTAATGTACTGCATATTTGCCCCATTGTGTAGAACTGTGTTGATGTTCAGAATTCAGTTAGATGGAGCATCTTCCAAATGAAACCTTTCAGAAGGAGAGGAGTAGGAAGAAAAATAGTGATGTTACTATTTTAAAATAATCCCATCACTAAGTCACTTCATGGGTTTCCATTGCATTTAAGGTAATCATCAAAAGAATCAATACAGCCCACAATTAAGGGTGTAATCAAAATATTTTTAAGACCTCTGTTATTACAAACACTGATTAATCAGAAACTATGCCTGACAAATCCAAGTAGATGTTGGCCTTAAATAATCAGTGAAACACTATTAGTCAGTATCAGATGAGTATTATTTTTGTCTGTGAGACACAGCATGGTCTAACCCCAATGTACTTTACTACGGTCATTATACTCAAAGGCCATCCCTTGTCTGTTTGCTCTGGCAATACAGGCTTTCTTTAATTATAGAAATTACATAATTTTCCCACAACTGTGTCTTGTCTGTTGTTATTCTTTGGCCATGGTCAATATCCCACACCATTCTTCATGTCCTATTCTTTCCTTTAAGCCCTTTGCTAGTTAATGCTACTCATCCTCCCACATTTACTTCTTTGGGAAAGCATTTTATTATACACTGTCATAGAAGCATTTTATTTATTGCATTTTAATTTTATAGAAGTTTGTGTGACTACTTAAAAAGTCTCCTTTCCTAATTAAAATATAAATTTATGAGTGGAGACTGATTTTAGTTCATGAGCATTATCATATCTAGTAGAGAAACTGACAATAACAGGCACTCAGTAAATACTTGTTGAGTGAATGAGGGTATCACTTCATAGTTTTAAAACCTTGTTTCCACATAGAATCTCAGATTGTCTTCATCAATACTATTTTGTTGAATTTATTTGATAGATGATGTGTTAACTTAAATGTGAACTTTACCCAGTATAAACTGATGGGGATTTATGCAATTTTATTAAAACATTTTCCAAATGATAAAAATGAAATACTAATAGCTATTTTGTGTCATGCAAACTGTATTTTGAGTGACAAAACTGAGTAAACAAAGAGGCTACTGTAAGATGAGGCAATAAGTATAGTTATTGACATAAAAATGATGACAAAAATATTTGTAGAGCAACTTAAAGGCTATTATTTTCTGTGATGCAAATAAGATTTTCAAGAAATTCTCAAATGAGGTAAAACATAGATAGAAAACTGCTTTCTCCAATAAATGATTTATAAGGAATATATTTCATCATCATTATTATTTCTGAGTTTACTGAAAAAGAAAGCTGTTTGGAATATTGACCTAGTCCTTCCTTAAAGGTAAATTATATGTTCCCTTGTTAAAATTCGGCATATGCGTTTTCACACTGTGAATTATGGCCATAGATTTAAATTTCTCCATGAAATCATCACCAAAATTTAGTGCATAGTTGAAATAATTTTGGGTAGTTACCTTTTATCATGAAATATTTAGAGAATTGGGACCTCTACTTCAGAATATAACAGTGAGTCTTTTGTTATTCTATAATATGTATTTATATTTTAAGAACCTTTACTGAGGTCCTTACATTTGATACTCAAATGTAACACATCTATCCCCTGACTTCTCATATCTATAGAATAATCACTGTATGTCTGAGTTAAGATATTTCAAGATATTGTAAACTTTGTATAGAACAGAACTCTTTTTAGTGACCGTTGCCCTTTACATCTTTATTGCAGTAAACATATTCAGAAGAAAAAATGACCAAAATTGTATTCTTCTACAGATGCCAAGCTAGAGTGTTTTTCGTACTTCAATTTCACCACTTTATTATTATAAAAAGAATATTTTATGTTTTGTGCTTGCTGAAGTTCTCGTTAAGAACCATTGAAGGTGAGAAAGATTATTCATTAATCTATCTATCTATCTGTCTGTCTGTCTATCTGTCTGTCTGTCTATCTATCTATCTGTCTGTCT
>NW_007732268.1:69905-72870 GCF_000696425.1 Galeopterus variegatus | reverse complement strand
CTGAAGTTCTCGTTAAGAACCATTGAAGGTGAGAAAGATTATTCATTAATCTATCTATCTATCTGTCTGTCTATCTGTCTGTCTGTCTGTCTGTCTATCTATCTATCTATCTACAATAACATCAGTCTATTTGTGTATTTGTATGTCACTTCTCTCAATTTATAAATGTCTATCTGTCTGTCTGTCTATCTATCTATCTGTCTGTCTATCTACAATAACATCAGTCTATTTGTGTATTTGTATGTCACTTCTCTCAATTTATAAATGGCTGAATCATTGATGCAGGGCTTTATGCTGATAAATGTTGAAAATGAAACAGACCCCATCATTTATAACAAGAGCAGAGTATTGTTAGAAATATTTTCCTTCAAAATCTTCATTTAAATGAAAATGAAACAGAAAGCACAGCCATCATTTATAACAAGAGCAGAGTATTGTTAGAAATATTTTCCTTCAAAATCTTCATTTAAGACATCAGACAACTACGGAATTTTATAGTCACAAGGCTTGTAAAAAAGAAATCCAATTATATCATCACAATGAAGAACAATACATTTTTAAAAGTCTTTGAAAAGTTTTGGTTTGTAGGTATAGTATTCTTCTAATCTGAAATGTTCCATCAATTTCTCAATAGTGTGCCTCTCCTAAATTTTTCTCATGTTCTTTATTGTCTCCCATAAAGTGACCCTAGTAGAAGAGACCAGCTGGAGTAGCCACAGGTGGCACAGTTTCATTTGCCTGGCTCATTTGTTATCCAGGGCTTTTGCAGGCTATTGCTCTGTAACCTAACTAGACCCTGCAGAGTCAATACCAGACCCAAGTCCACCTGAAAGCTTCTTTTCACTCTCTGGCTTGAAAAAATCGACACAGCGAGCTCTCACTTTTCATCCACTTCAACATCAAACTCATGCCTACAGATACCTGGGAAATTGATTCAGTTTCATTGGGGTACTGTTTTCTCCAAGTTGCTTGGCTGGACCAAATTAACTGTTTGATAAGATAAGGAGTAATGTGCCCCTAATTTAGGTGGAAGGAAATTAATGAAGCAAGGTAAGAAGAGCAAAATACCTAGTTTGTACTGTATCTGTTCTACATAGCAATTCAAGAATTTGACTAGCTCCCCTGAAATTGGCAGTTATTAACTTCTTCCATTTGGGTTATTTACAATCTGAGACAAAATTAAAGACTATTCATGGGTACTGGATATCAAAACACAGTTGATGTATACTTATGTATAATTTATGAAGAGCTGAATAATTTTTTTAATTCACCAAAGAAACCTTACTTTATGCTTGCTAATGAATTAATTTGCTTTGAATTAGAATCACCCACCCTAAATACACACAATAAAAATTCCTGTATTAACTTTACATTGGTGACCAGAAACAAAGATTGCCTGTTGTTAAAGGATACTTAAATATAATTTTAAATAATCTTGTTTACAATTTTAAAATTAGGTTTCAGTATTGTTTCAATTATTTCTTAATTATTTTCACTATTTTAGAAAAGACATAGACTAGGGTAATAGATATTTAATAAGTACAGATAATATTAATATTGACACATTTAGTAAAATAAATTTTTAATCTTTGGATTATTGGAGGATAAAAAATAGTTTGTCTTAGACATGAACCTAAACAGGGCAATGATAGATAAGTAGGAAGAAACATGTTTGTTGGTTATAGTTAAACATATGGGCTATTTTATCATTCAAACAATCCTATGTGACCATTGGTATTTATTTTTTAATAAGGTGATTAAGTTTGTATATCTAGATATATTCAATAATATTGTCATATTTATAATTAAAATCTCTGTATCAAAGGGGAAACTGTTGGTTTATATCCATAAATGTTATTAGAACTGATATTTAGGCATAAAAGAATTAATAAGGTATGTGTGTGATCACAAAATATGCGAAAAGATCCCAACAACCAATTCTCTGTGCAAACATTATTTCCAAGTCTGATTGAAAAACTTTAATTAAAAAAAAGTTTGAATCTTATTTATGTAAATTAACTTAATCCACAGATGTATGGATAGAATTCAGGGTTGAAGTGGCAATGAAAGTGTCTAAAACTTGATGGCATAAAAGAATAGTTTTCAGATTTATGTTTCCATATCATCTGCCAGGCTAGCAGCATAATTCCCAAATCTCTCGGCAGAAAATCTTTCATTTGAAGCAAGCTTCTGTTATGTGATCTTTTTCCCCCTGGCAGATGATGTGTTAAAAATGTACTATCTGGGAGACAGACCAGAAGCAGGTGCACAGGTTTTGATGTGGAAGGCTTGGCAGGTGTGACCCAGAATGGGATATATTCTCCTCAGAGGGACCTGTTGAGATCAGATGTTCATGAGAAAGACAATGCTCAAATTATTCCAACATGCATATAATTATTTCTAAATGTGGTAGTGTGACCTTGCTATAATTTTCACACCAGCAAATACATTTAAGCCATGTTAACAACACCTGAACTATGATGTTTCTGGATTTGTAAAAACATTTAATCATAGTTCTAGTTTTTTGCTGTAATTTATAGTGGTATCTAATTACAGAGAGTAAATTAGGTGCCCAGATTAAAAGGGAAACATGATAGTAACCATAGTTATAATTTTCTGTCTCCGTCCAGGATGATCTCATTCTTCTTTCCTTCTTCTTCAATGTCAATGTAATTTCCCTGTCCCAAACACATGTCTTCTCTGTAGCCCTTCCTCCTTTGACCTTAGACTCAGCTTGCTCCTAGATTCATACCTCATTTTTCTTTAGATAACAAAATACTTCACCTTTTGGAGCTTCACTGGACATCTACCAAGTGTTTTGCTAGCTTGTCTCATAGTGGGTAATTATTGTACATTTTTAAATTAATAAGGAAATATATAAATAAAGAAGGACATTCACCATCCTGCAAGGTAAACTAGCCTCTCTCTTTCTGTTTTTTTTTTTTTTTTTTTTTTTTTTTTTTTT
>NW_007732268.1:69657-69895 GCF_000696425.1 Galeopterus variegatus | reverse complement strand
GACAAAAAAAGAAAAAAAAAAAAAAAGAAGGAATTTCCCCCCCCCGGGAGGGAAACCCCCCCCCCTTTTTTTTTTTTTTTTTTTTTTTTTTTTTTTTCTTTTTTTGTCTTTTTTCGTGACCGGCAATGGATCGCAACCCTCAGTGTCGCGCCCGTCAACCCTCAGTGTCGCGCCCGCCAACCCTCAGTGTCGCACCCGTACCGGACCGGGACCGGCAACGGGATCGCAACCCTAGGTG
>NW_007732268.1:56266-68712 GCF_000696425.1 Galeopterus variegatus | reverse complement strand
CTCGGCGGGAGCGCCGCCGCACTCCCAAGCGGCGCACTGTAGCGGTGTGCCACCGGGCCGGCCCCTCTGTTTTCTTTTTTATATTCTCCTGAATGTCCCCAGATCTGTTTAGTATTGAAGCGAGGCATAAAACTAAATTATCAAAAACTATTATGACCTTATACATGTTCTCATTTATATTTGTGGAAATAATTACAATAACCCCCAAATTATTTGATATACCATTGTTAAAATTATAGTTAAATCCTTAGCAAGAAATTTCAGCAATTTTCTGACGAGTGAAGTTGTTGACGAAAGTCCTTGTTAGAATACAATGCATTAGATTTGTCCTCATGATTTGTAAGAAATATTTGCCTAAGAGTCATCCAAAATAAAATTAATGTATGGCCAGCCCCCTTCCCCCCAAAGAAAATAACATTAATGTATATTTTTTGGTCTCGTTTCATCACATAGTTAAATTTCTATCTTTTTACTAAAAAGGGCAAATGTTTTCCTCTGATATTTAAAGAGTATTTTAAGAGTTAGCATTCGAAGATTAAAAAGTAGTAATTTTGAAACTATTTGTGTATCCTTAAGAAATATTTGTTTCTATTTGTATTTGTCTTCTTCTGAACTAGGAATTTTCTCAGACAGTTAGTTTGCATAAAGTTTATGCAAGTCAAAATTTAGCACATGACTTTTAAAAATTAAATTAAAGACAGCAAACCTCTCATTCTTTCACGGAATGGAATTTCAGTTTTTTGACACTGACAAAATATTAGATTTATGTGTCCAAAATGGCAAATAAATGTGTTATTTTGATGGGTGGCTAAAAACTGCAAACTTGACGCTTGCATATTCACAACTAGACAAGACTCAGTTATATTAGTCCTTAAACTACTTGTTCCTTTAGCAGCAAGTATTCTCCTTTCTCTTTTACAATCAGTTTTTAAATGTTCTGGGTTTCTCTATCACATATTCTTCCAGCATCTCTCCTCTTTCTCTTGCCAATTTTTCTCTTTTCTGAAGCCCGAAGTAGAGAGAGAGGAGGAAGACCATTATCATTCTTTTCATTTCCCACCTTTACTTCTGTTTTATTTTTATGTTTTCATTTTATGTTTACTTTGTTCTCATATTTATATTTTCTATCAGCGGGCCTAGGCAGAGGTGCCTGTCATTACAGGCTACGTAAAAATTATGACTTTTTTTCCATTGGCTTATTCTGATTTGTCAACAAAATTAGGAAACTCGCAACTCTTCTAATCTAAACTTTCCTTAAAGGTCAGCAAGTGCTAAGTAGGAGTTTACTTAGGACTTGCTAATGAATTTGAAAGCCACTAGATAAACTCAGTAACCAGTTTTGTGAATCTTAATTTTTTACCTGAAAGCTAATCTTTGTCTATACAAGATAAGAACAGAACTATGGTATTTTTTATTGAACATTGGACTGGCAAATAAGAGGTTAGACTATTCTTCAGTTTCCACATTATGACAGATGCTAGAGGAAGAACTATCAGTGTAGTTCAGGACAGCTCACAGAGCAATACAGGGGTTGATATCATGTCAAGCTGTCTTGCTGTCTTGGTCAGCAAACTGGTTAATGTGCCTTTATTCTATGCACGAGTCTGCAGAGGTTGAGTAAATCACTGCCCTACACAACAATAAACAAACAAATAAATAAATAAAATTTTTATTTTTAAAAAATGATGTAAATTAAAATTTGTGAGATTACTAATTTATCAGTAGATGCTCTATGAATAGAAAGCAAGTAGTCATTGGATAACAGAGTTTTTTTTTAAAATGATGTAAATTAAAATTTGCGACATTACTAATTTATCAGTAGATGCTCTATGAATAGAAAGCAAGTAGTCATTGGATAACAGAGTATTGAAATAGGAAGGGGACTGTAGTAGTCAGTTTCTCAAATGGTTTCCAACTCCTGCCTCCTGGTATTCATGCTCTTGTGTAATCTCCTCCTGTTAAGTGTGTACTGGGGACCTAATGATTTGCTTCCAGAAAGTAGTATATGAGAAAAGTGATGTGATGTCACTTCCAAGATTAGGTTACAAAGACCCTGGCTTCTCTCTTGCTTTCTCATTTGCTCACTCTGACAAATGTCAGTTACCATGTTGTGAGTAGACCCATTGAGAGGCTCACCAAACTGAGGGGGTCCTGCAGCAAATAGACAGTGAACACATGAGAGCCTCAGTAATAGATAACTAATACAGGGACATGAGAGTCCAATTTCATTGTTTATAGACAAGGAAATTGATTATTTTGTTTGTTTGCTCATTTTATTTTGCTTTGTCTTAATCGAGGTTGTGCAACTAGCTTGTGGTAATATAAATAAAATTTTATATCAGTATTCTGATATATTAAAATATTTGAATAATTATTTAAATTTTTCTCTATTTACCAGCTTCCTAATCTATTATTATAGGCTATGAAACGACATCCACAATAATAAGAGCAGCTGAAAACCATTTTAAGAATATTTCTATAATCTAAAAAATGTTTCATAGTATGCACTCTCCTCTCTGTAGTACACAGTACCTATCATACTGGGTGTAGTGTCCAGACACTGGGGAGTGCTAACTGACCAGGGACAGGGCATCTGATAGAGACCTGAAAGCCAGCACTAGACTTGAGATAATATGGAAGAAGGCAGAGCAAATTGCAGGGAAAACACAGTAATTCACAGGAATGTTGGTCAAAATTTTACATACTTATTTGTCTTCATGACTTTACGTAGTTTAATCTCTGTACCTTTAGCAGCTTTGTGAAGTTTTGAAATGTGTTTCTTTTAGGGCTAATATGCAGAGCAGAACTAACTCTCGAGATTCCTTGAGATTCCTGGATGGACACTGTTCTGGAGACTGATTCCTGTACAAGGAAATATGGACATATATTTTGGTGTCATCAGAATATAAAAGAGAAGAGAAGGCAGAGAAATGCTGACCAACTGCTTTGTTGGAGGAACCAGCAGAGTGCTGCTTCATGAGATCAGTTCATACTTCCAGAATTTTGGGGATAAGGGGTACAACGTGGTTTTTTATGGAGTAGATGTGGGCCCTGTGCAATAGTAGAGCTACCCAGATGGATAAAGAGACCTTAGTGAAAGATCTTGGATTTGAGGTGCCTGCATTAAGGGAATTGCAAGGAGATATGTCCAGTGGGGACCTACAGAGAGTGCAGAAAATCTTTCCACAAGAAATAGAAGCCCATCTTAAATACTTACCATCATGTGAAAGAGCAAAACCATTTCAGAAAACTTTTAGCTCAAGTGAGTCCTTAGCCTTCCCTCTTGCTCTCCCTGCTATCCAAATGCAAGTAATGGAGGGACTTACTGGGAGAAAAAAGACAAGAAACGGAAAATG
This sequence comes from Galeopterus variegatus, assembly GCF_000696425.1. Lineage (NCBI taxonomy): Eukaryota > Metazoa > Chordata > Mammalia > Dermoptera > Cynocephalidae > Galeopterus > Galeopterus variegatus. The sequence goes on along the minus strand of NW_007732268.1, from coordinate 65,356 downwards.
CAAACTATATGCCCCTTTCCCACAACAGGCTTCCACCTTAAAGCTTGCCCATGTAGGGGAAGGTAAAATATGTAATGCATGGTCAAGTTGTGAGTTTTAATTATTACATGGGTTAGGCTTTCTAATATTTTAATTGACATTTTCCAATTTAATATAATGGTAAGATTGTCTATTTCCTGAGAGTGAACAGAAAAAGTATGGGCTCATCAGAGGTGAGATCTAATGGCAAGGTAAGATTTTCTCTACTGAATAGAATTTAATGGGATGACAGAAGAATATAAATTGCATTTTGATGACAGTTCTGTGTCATATAAATTCAACATGCCAGTTGTACATGCTTCTCTACCATCTTTCTATACTACCCAGTAGAAAATGCCTTATAACACTTATCATGGATTTACTTGTCTGCCTCACTTAGAAGATGAATAATAAAACAGAAACTCATTCTAAAGAAAAGCCAGTAATAAGAAAATAGTAATGCTTCATAGGAAGTTTTACATCAGGAATCAGGCTTGCTTGAAAACAAGAACGGGATTCTGATCTGCAGACACTTTTAGTTGGGGGAAAAAACACATTTCTTGTATTTGTCAGAATGCAACTTAAAAAAGGAACTTTGAAACTTCGGATGAAACTGTTTGTGTTGTTCGTGGTGTAAACTCTTCCTAGTATACAGCCATAGCCTCAAGCATTCCTCTAGCAATTATTCTACTCCTCTGATTAAGAAGATTCTCATATCAGCTCATTTTCATTCCTTAATCTCGTATGTAAATTGTAGGACAGATTTACCATACTGGTTTTCTTGGAAAGTTTTATGATCCATGTCAAACTTATTTTGATTTTCAATACTACTGACAACAACAGAGAGCAAAATGTAAAAATCAATGATGCAGTCTTCAACATTATAAGCAAGTTATTACTTGTCTAAATCATCGTGAATACTTGGAAATTGAACTATTTGTTAAAAACAAATAAAAAGAACAGACCAGAGTACTATTAACCTATCTTATTTTGAGATGAATTACTATGTGGAAATATTTATTAAGATACTTATAATAATGTTCTATAAAGTGAAGGTTAATCTCAAGTAAAGAGTCATCTGTTGCAGGTTGGATTCTCCAGAATTAGACATGCTGAGCTGGAGTTGGGAGTGTAAGATGCTTAATAACATTTGTGAAGAGAAGGGAAGAATCCAAGTTTGTACGAGTAAGAAGTCAGACTACAATACAGTCCTGACAAAACCAACTCTGTGGGAAGTTTTGGAGCATTTATTGATTACCATATTGCCTCAAATTGGGCCACATTGTCCAGGAAATTATATCCCCATCTTGCTTATTCACCAGATGAGGACTGCCTTGAAGGGTGTGACCGCTGTTGAGGCAGTTCTCCACAGCCGTGGCTGACTCTAAACTCATTGCAGTTAACAGGCTCTCTAATGACCACCCTCCTTGAAGCTGGACAGCAAGTCCTTTCTTGGTGAGGAAACTGGGTAGTGATTTGATGTATCTATTGCATTATCTGTTACAGTTTTGGATACATGAAGTTTATCCTATCTAGACATTATTGAAGATGTTTCTCTGTGTTCGACATTCAAAACAATTGAGTATCATATACTGTGAGAATTGAAAGTCTTATTATTTAGAAGTGTCTACTTGTGGATTATTCAAGAAAAATGAATAGATAAATCAATCTCTTTTAACTCCCTGAACTTAAAGCACCCATAATTTCATGATGTATCTGCCAGATGAGAAAAATAATCAACAAAATTTAAAAGATAGAATAAATTGGAAAAACATTAAACATGAGAATGCGTGTAATAGCTGGGGACTATTAACAGTCAGTTTTGTCAGACCGTAACATAAGCCTTCTAAAAATTATTGTGTTATGCAAAATAGTATAATAAAAATTGAATGCCTTATGGAAAAAAAATGAGGTTAGGGATACAACACTCACAAACTTCATCAGTGACAAATTTAAAAACAAAAAAGTTTTACACATGTCAAATGGTAAGAAATGCACAAATACTACAATAAATATGAAACCTTATCTTGCAAAAGACCTGAAGTTTGTTTGTGGAAGTGGCCATAGGAAGAGGCTGAAGTTTTTAAGTTATTAATAAGTTGTGGAAGAGGGTTATCTGAGATTACACAGGAAGTCAATACCAAATATATATGGGTGTGGCTCAACACACACACACACACACACACACACACACACACACACACACACACACACACACACACACACACACACACACACACACACACACACACACACACACACACACACACACACACACACCATGTTTGGGCTGGGAGCTGTCTATTTCTCTGCAGCTCAGTTCAGCTGGGTGCAGTTTTCTGCATTCACCTACTGTTTCTTGTAGCTGGAATCATGTATAAGCAAGCTCAAAATTTGCTTTTATGCTCTAACTGTTCCCAAGTAACAATGTTGGAATAAATTTACTTTCCCAAACTGTGCTATAGCAGAACGAACTGTACTTTTAAGACATGTTGCTTCTTCTTTCTTCTTTGATGATAAAACATAGCTAATAACGTGATAGATGTTTTCATTTAGCACTCATTTAATCATTTTATCTCATTCAATATTTTTAGATAGCCCTTAGACGTAGATGTTATTGTCTTCACTTTTACAGATGAAGAAATAAAGTGACAGTGGTTAAGGAAATTTCCAAAGGTATTAAAAGCCATGAGTGATGAGAAGAAATAAACTCCAGTCTGTCAGGTTACAAAGCCCATGTTCATTTGTTCATACCACTATAACACATCTCCACTATTTAAACAAAGAGAATTGGGAGGCAAGTATAGTATTTTTTTTTTTTTAATTTTTGACTTGCATGAATCCATATTTTAATGTAATAGGTAACTTTATTTTCATACACTATAAACATTAACATACAGCTATAATTTTTTATGTTTCATTATGTTCATTCTTAGCTATTTCCAAAGAGGCTGCTATTTCCCCAAATGACATTAAATATTTTTTCTGCTGAAAATGCTTTTTCTTATCTATTCAATTTACATAACTTTTGAAAGAAAATGAAATAATAATAGACAATATATGGAATTTTGAAAAAGGAAGATCCTTGCACCATATTACATTTTGCTAAATTTTCAGATATTACAAATGAGTTGCATTAAACACCAAAAAACACTGTAAGGATAGCCTTAAAAACCCAATATTAATACAGCTCAAATGACTTGCAAATTTCTAAATTCCCCATTTCTCATAATACAGTCTATAAAATATAACACTACTATCTTATAGCTAGCATAATTTCTTATTTACCCATGTGCATGGTTTTACAAAAATTTAATGCACTATTTTTTATGCAATTTGATTCCATAAATGATTGTTGAGTCCATAATTATGTCTACTGTTTGTTGCAAAGCTATGTCTCAATCTCCAAAGACATTTTTTCCCTTCATATATCAAAGTGCTTACATAAACATATACTACTTGCATAAGTCCCCCTTTTCCAGAGGGGACAGAAATCACAAGTGGACAAAGTTTGGGGACATTATAGCACATAATATGTAGATTATAACTGAGACTTCTTAATCAAAATTAATTTTAAGCAACTGAAAACTCAACTGCAGTATCTTAATTGACCAACTCATATGAACAAATGCATATTTTTTAAAAGAATAAAAATGCTTTGAAAGTGATTATTAAATGGCTATAAGCCATTAGCATTTTTATGTGCATATACTCACAGATCTCTCTCCTTTTCAGTTTTGCTGTGAATTTATGTTTCTACATTAATGTGTGCATGTGTAAAATGTAACCATTATAAGTATACATATGTTTTGAAACTGCTCTTCATCTACAATAGATCATGATCGTCTTTTATGCCAATAAATACTTATGTGCAACATTATTTCTTAACAGTGTATACTATTCCACTATTTGGAAACATCATAATTTAGTAAGCAAGTCTCTATTTTGACAGCACTGCTATTTTGTAATTTTTAAATGTGTTGTACAATACTATGAAGAATAACTAAAAATATAAATATTTTCACCAATAAATCCATACTTGTTTTTAGGCTAAATATCTAGAATATAATTTTTAGGACAAAGAGTATACATTTCCTTAAGATGTTTGCAATAATTTTTAAAATGTTCCCCATAATACAAACAAGTACATTTCTATAAATATGAGAATATTCATTCTCCCACTTTGTCAATAACAGGTAGTACAATTTTAACAATTAGGCACATTGCTTTGTTTGCTTATTTTATATGATGTCTGTTTCTGCCTGTTGCCTACTTTTACCTTGCAATTTCACTTATTTTTCTCATTGCTCTTTTTCTCAGTTGATTTTTTTCTAAGTTTTTTGTATGGATTTGCCTATTCTGAACACTTCATGGAACAAAACCAAAACCAAAACCAAACAAACAAAATAAAAAAAGTGTCCTCCTTGTGTTAAAAAAGCAGTTAACCTTTGTTACATCACTACAAGGGAGTATTAGTAATGTTGGGTCTTGATCTTGGTGACAGCCACATGGATGTGTTCAGTTTATAAAAGTCATCACCATTACACTTATGATCTGTGCACTCTCCTTTATATAGCTTTTTTTTTGATAAAAATTTCAAAAAATGTTGAGAAATCTGGCCCCCAGTAATTTTGGGAAAATAGTCTCTGCATATAGTTATTTAGTCATGCACAGGGACTAGAAGATTTCAAATATAAAAGGAAAAATGATAACATTTGGAACTAAAATTTTGTAAGCATAATGCAATTTTTTTATCACATGGTTAAATTAAGTGGAAATATGTGTCTCAGATTAGCTCACTATCTCTTTTTTGTACCAAGCATTTCAGGCTTTCGTATTGATTCATAAATCTTTATGTATCTTTTAAGTGTTGTGCCATCTTTTCATTAACTGTACCATATCTGCAGCAAGCCCATCCATCAGAGCAGCAGATGTGCATACTGTTATGCATTTAAACAATGATCAAAATGCGGGAAGTTAAAGCATAAATAAACACGAGGCTTGTCACATCAGAGCTCTTACACCAAAACAATTCTTTGAATAGAAATCATTCTTAATAATAATTCCATTTTCTAATCTATGGGAATATTCCATTTACTGTACCTGCTGTGGTTATGAATTTCCAATCTGCTTTCACTGTAAGGCTGTAGTGAACAGATTCTCTGCAAAGATGAACCTTGGTAATTCATTTCTTGGACTAGTCATAAACACCCTATCAAACTTGACTGAACTCAAAATAGCAGTCACTTGCCTAGTAATCTGTATTCAAAGTTATGTGATGTGTAGGGTTTTCTAAATCTAATGATCCACTCAGGTCAGTAATCCAGAGTTTATATTTCACTACTAATAATGCTGAGCAATTGGATGAAAATGGACTTTCAGATCCAATCTGGAATAAACAGATATAGGGATTTTTCTGAATCTCCTTAGGCATTTAAGTTCAAGTTACACAATAAACTCATCAATATTTTCTATTCTAACAGTTCTTAGCACATGAATAATATCTGCCATCAGTCCCTTCGATTTTTCAAGAGCAATTCAGCAAAATAAATTCTTTGCATTTCTAATTTTCTTTACAGTATTTCTAGTATTTATAATTTAAAAAATACATAAAAAATTAAAAGAAACTACAGATGTATTTTAGAACTATTGAAAGATTAAATTACTGAAACTTAGAATGTTAATTTCAGCAACTAGAAAACTATACTAGCTTTTTAATGTGTTGTTTCCAGACAGAATATGCTGGGCAGATGTAGTGAAGCTGTATCCTCACAAGTTAATAATTAATAATAGCATGTGATGAACAGTAGCTCATATCTTTCATATTCTAGTCAACTTTAGGATATATCTGAACTATTTGGCATGTTCAAAGCTGTCATGCTCTTTTTATCTCTGTGGTTTTTGCACATTCAGATCTTTCTGAATTGACTGCCCAAACAACACCATTTAGCCCAACTCCTCATTGTCTTTTTTCTTCCCAAATCTCCTTCATTTTAATGTAAAACATTATCACTCACCAAATGTTGAAATAAAAAGAGGGTGAGCATATCTCCTTAGAAATTCCTTGTCCAGGTGTAATTATTAATACTATTTCATTTTCCCTTTAAAAGTGTACTATTTAAATGCTAAATTTTATGGTAACAAAATCATCTATGATTAAGTCATAGAAAATTATTGTGTCCTGCCAATTTTATCTCCAAAATGTTTCTGGAATCCCAACTCTTCTCTCCGTCTTATCTAATGCCATCTTGTAGACTAGCTACCAGACTACTGAAACAGATTCTATCTGTAATTTAACCCTTCCTCTCTTCTAATCCATTGTCTACACAGTGGACACAGTTCTCTTTATAAAGCAAAGTAAATGTCTCTATTTATCTGGTTCCATTACTCTTACACTAAAAGCTAAGCTTCCTACTATAAGTATGTAAGTATGTATCTCACCTGGCCTTTGCCTGTACCTCTGGCCTCACCCCAGGCCACTGTTTTCTTAGTTTCTCAAACACACCCAGCTCTTTTTGGCATTGGGCCTTAACACATACCACTTTCTCTTCCTATGGAAGTGTTTCCCGGGTTTCTATATGGCCGCTGCATCATCTTTAAGGTTTTGTTTGTGCCACCACTTCAGATGTCTTTACTGGTCAAAAAATCTGAATAGATTCTCATTTTATTCTCCATCACAGTACCAGATTTATTTTATATTCGGGGGAAAATGGGTTTTTGCTGATTTTTTTTTGTCAGTTCCATGAGAGTAAGTTGTTCAACACTGCATATTTGGCAGTGAGCAAAGTGCCGGGAACGTAGTGGCCAAACAACCAGCAATTATACATACATATATATTCCTCTTCTGTGCTCAGAGAAGGCTTCAGTGAGGAAGTGAAAGCTTCCCTGAGCATAGAAGTGAAAAAAGAAGCTTTCTCCCCCGTCTCTCTTTAACATATTCTGCTTAAGTTTTTTACGGTATATATATATCATTTTTACCATATTGGATTGTTAAGTGCGTTGAGGGTAAAGATTGCATTTGTCTTCTTCACTATACTCCTGAGGAAGTGCTATTAGATGTGAGACCTACACAATGATTACAGTGCAGTTGTATAAAGAGAGATCCAAGGAGAAGAAAGAACATGAGCAAAGCCCATAAAACCAGAAGGAGCTTGGCATATTAAAAAAAACAAAGAAAGTGAGCATGACTGAAGTGTGATGACCAGGCAAATAATCCACTCAATCTTTCACAGAATTCAATAGATACTTATCAAACACTTACTGTATACCAGGCACTGTTGCAGACACTTGGGACAGTGTACATAATCAAGAAAAATCTCTACCTCTGTTCACTTTACAGTTTTTAACGACAGTGTATGTTATGAAATTTAATAGCTAAATTTTAAGAATAAATAGTTTTCAATGGAGCTTCTGATCCTCAAAAATGAATTCGGTTTTTCATTATAACACATAGAACAGTGCTCACATGTAATGAGTCGAGGGAGCACTGTAAGCCTAGAACATGAATTGACTTAATGCACTAGAGTATCACCTCATCTTAAGGAAATAGAGAGTTTCTTATTGTGTGTGTTATAAGTATTTCCTGAATTGTTGTACCTAATTTTATGTTCACCAATATGATGTACTAACTTCTTTTTACCAGGCTAATCATCTTGTCATTAAAGAAAATTGAATGTAGTTTAGCATGCTGATTCCTATTTGATTCTCCAAGGGCTAAGGAGCTGGAGACAATTCCAAGTTCACCCCTTAGCACAGGAGTAGGAAAATAGCGGTGTTACCCAAAGATCAGATACCATATCAGAAGGGCTTCCAAAATTAGGATTCAATGAGGAATGAGCTGATTTACCTTAGATTTGTCCTGTTTGTAATACTGGTACTCATTTCCATGTATTCTATGAAGAAAAATAAGACCCACATTGTGTGTTGATTGTGTGTTGGTTGGTTAGTTGGTTGGATGGTTTTTGTTTTGTTTTGTTTGAATGGGGAGGGGAGATTTAGCAGGGAGACCCAAAAACCTTTAGAGCAGAGGTTATGACCTGATGGCCACAACCTACTTTAACCTACACGATATAAACACAGGCAATGTTTTGTTTTGATTATGTTATTTTTATTGCGGTCATCTGTATTTTCTGTTTCAGCCAAAGATCAGCAATTATCTTGCAGCAGGAAAAAAAGGCTGTTGTCCTGTATTTTCATTCAAAAAGATGTCTAAAATCACCTTTTGATTAATAGCTGATCTGTATTAAAATCACCATGAAGAAAGCATCTACTCACATTCTATAATGCTTGTTCTAAGACTGTGAGCCTAAGATTGTGAGTAACATGCTGATTAAACATCTGAAATGTGTAGCCCTGAGAAGGAATAATTTACAGTGTTAGTGGACTTATATTCTGTTAGTAGAATTCAGTCTTTAGAATAAAGGAGGTAATAATCCTGCTTATTGTTCACTGGACAGATTACCATTGGAGCATTATGTTCAGATATGGAGAATATTCTCTAAGAGTGGCACTGGTAAAGTGTAGGTTATTTATAGGATAAATTCAAGACGGTTAAGAGTTATATTAGTTATGGAAGTTGAGGCTATATATAGATCCAAAACTATATAAATATTTCAACATAATGGTTTACCTCTACCTCCCTTAAGAGTTCGGGTTGATTCCATGGTGGGGATTGGATTTGGTTCCATGTATTTATATAGAGACCCAGCTTGACAGAGGCTGTGATGTTGAAATTTGTTAATTATGATGGAATCAAATTATATTGTATTCCTTTATGGAACCTGCTCTGGATAATTTTATAACATTTAAAATCCAACACCATGTGATTGTCTATAGGTATGGATTCACATCTCAACAAATGAGTTTAACCTTCTTAATTTGTGGATTTCTACCATCAGTAAATAACATAATATCCATTCAAATGTTAAGACCAGAAACCTAGAAATCATCCTTGATTCCCCCCTCTCCATCAAACCTCCTGTGCAATTCATCAACTAATCTTGCTTGTTAGGTAGATTCCTCTTTATTGGCATTTCATTACAAAATGTGATCTTTCGTTTTTCTTCTGTCTCA
>NW_007732268.1:53352-55880 GCF_000696425.1 Galeopterus variegatus | reverse complement strand
TCTCTCTCTCTCTCTCTCTCTCTCTCTCTCTCTCTCTCTCTCTCTCTCTCTCTCCTTATTTATTTTCTATTTCGTTAGGGTGCCAAATCCTCGAGCATAGGGACTTGCAAGTTTTGATAGTCTGTTAAATATTCTATTACTATACAGTGCCTCAAACATCAATGTTCTGAAGACATATTTGTCTAGGGTGTCCTAATGTCTTGCCACCCCCCAGCACATATACACAAAATTCTGTTCCATCTGGTGACTGCGACCTGAAGTGTATTAATAGGAGACAGATGCTTTCATCTGCTAGATATATGTCACCTAAAATTCTTATTCTCATAAATAAAACATTTCCAGCACAAATTAATTAGAATTTAAATGATTTCTATCAATCTCTTCCTTTAAAAAGGTTTCTCTAAGGAACTTATAAGTAATTCCTGAATAAGGAAGAAGACATAAAAGAAGGATATAATGGAAGTTAGTGCTTAGAAGCCTTTGCTTGCCTCTATTCAAACTACAAGAATCTTGGTTTATAGCACTTTATATTATGATATTACAATGGATCAGTACTTTACCAGAATATGGAACTGAGTTCTCTCATTAGTGGGTAAGGAAGACAAATATCCAACTACTTCCTTTGTATGTTACAGTGTGTCTCTTAATCATATATGTGATGGTACATTAAACTTATTAATGGAAGTGGGACATATTACAAATTCTCAATAGTATTTAGAACTAATACAGGGAGCACAGAATGGGCAAATAAGCGGCAAAACAACAAACTAAAAGTCTCCTCTGTTAGAAAACATGCTACTCTGCAGGGAGCATTTTATCAGATAAATATGTACTAAATATACTTTCAAAAATATTTTAAAAGGCATACTTGGGCCATTGAGCTTCTGTTTGCCTCATTTTTCAGAAGGGCTCTATGAGTTGATTCCAACCCACTTTTGTATAATGTTTGCAGTTAATTTTTCCCAGGAAAATTTAGAACTTTTTTTTTTATGATAAAAACTATAGGTTATTAGTGAATTTTCTGGTGCTATTGGCCTCAAGTTGTTTTCTATTGCCTGCTGTATAGACATGCTGTCCTTCATTTATGCAGACAGCACAGATGACCCACAATCAGTAGGATATTGCATCAATTAATGGCACATAATTGAGAAATAACAGATTGGGGTTAGGGGTGCAGTCTGTGAGTAGAGAACAGAGTTTTCCCACTCACAAATGTACTGGCCCATATGGAAATTAAATATGTGACCTCGGCTTTCATACCACCAGGATCTAATTGAGTTAACCATCTCTGTCATACAGTGTCATATAAATAACTAATATTCTTGTCATTATCACCCCATGATATCTATTAATGTTATAAATCTCTAAGTTTCACTATTCAAATAATACTGTTTCTAAGGTGACATTCCCGATAATAAGTTTTCTTATTTTTGTGTGTACTTTATAGACTTATTATTGTGCTGGAACCACTCAAAAACTTTTTAACACTATAATTATTAAATGTAATTATAAATTAAAAGTTATAATTTAAACAGCCACCTACCTGTTTAAAAGACAATCACAGAGAGCATTTCTAAATTTTAGCTCCTAAGATGTAATACATAATTATTGCTTATTAGTAGAAAAATAGCAATCACTCGTTGGGCCATCTACCTTATTGATGTTCAGAAGCCAACTAAGGAATAATACATAGGAGTCACCATTAACCTTACCACATAGTGACGGTCAGGCCATAATGCATTTTTTTTTTTTTTTTTAATAAGCAGGCCGATTCAAAATAGAGAGAATCTAGTAAGGGCAGAGGCAAAAAAGCTCAGTTTCTTCATCCACTCTTACCAAGAGCAGGGGATGAAAAAGGAATTCAGGAGTGTTTCTTTTCCTTCCCAAACTCTCTTCACAAGGAAACCTGGAGAATAAAGTGTCTCTGTCTCCAAACAGCATACTTCCCTTCTCACACCAGACGTACAGCATGTTTGATAATATGCTAAGCAGTTTACATGAATGGCCTCATTTCACACGCCAAGTATGTTATGAGTCAGGTATTATGTCCAAGAGTAGAAGAGGGATCAGACCTCAAAGAAGTTAGTTAACTTTCTCAGGGTTACAGAGATATGGAGTGAGGGATCACAATTCTGAATTCAGGCTCTCTAATTCCAAAGTCTATATTCTTTCTATAATTTACTGAAAATAAGTTATTTTACATGTTTGCAACAGATAGAGAAACATCGTTCTCCTTTGTGAATGGTTTTGTAACTCTACATTTGCAGAGATATGTTTTAAGCTGTTAATAAGCTTTATAAGTGCAATTTCCAGCTCCCTGTCCTTATGCCTATTTTCACTTTCCCTACTTTCTTTTTACAGGTAAGAGATGCAGAGACAGATCTAGGAAGCATGTGTTAAGGAAAATAAATTCTATTTCTCCCACCTCAGTACTAATCCAAATACTTATTCTACATATATGGTATAAACGTCTTCCTTCCTTCCTTCCTTCCTTCCTTCCTTCCTTCCTTCCTTCCTTCCTTCCTTCC
>NW_007732268.1:50854-52578 GCF_000696425.1 Galeopterus variegatus | reverse complement strand
ATCTATCTATCTATCTATCTATCTATCTATCTATCTATCTATCATCTATCTATCCATCTATAGCTTTTAAACACACCTTTGGCAAAAGCTTAGCTTTGGGGGTCAGTTAACTCTGGTCAGCACTTGTGACATTACTGGTATCCATTTTGGCTGGTATATGAGTAATCTAGAGTTTCTTAGATAATGTCAGTCTAAAGAGTCTGTCTTTAGACATTAGTTTTTCAGCTAAAGCTTTGCGTTTTTATAAGTCCTGTATAGTCACTGATGTTAAGTTTCCTCATGGTAATAAGTTGAATGCATTGTGGAACTTGCTCTCCTATATCTAAAAATGACATGATTTCATATGTCTCTGCACTCTCCCACCTGTTTCCTCTGTCTTAAATACCTTTCCCTTGTTGTGGGTCCAGCAAACCTTTACTCTTCATTAAAGTCTCAAATATTAAGATACTGAGTAAGGATTTTAATTTCCTTTCCCACTTCATGTTGTATCCTTTCTATCAGCAGCAGTTATATGTAATACAATATTCCATTTTCTGTACTTCTATTTTTCTTAACCATGCACTAAATGCAACAGATTGCATCTCAATTATTCCTCTATATCAGGCACATTATTCTAGAATATTTCTTGACATAAATTAGATATAATACATACTTATAAAATGAATGCCACCATGAACTTATTCATATTTATCATTCATTCAAACATGATTGCACTATTTTACCAAATATAATATTTACACACACAAAACTGTGACACCCAAAAGGGCACCTAATTTTGGTCCAATAAATTTACACCAAATTTGAAATAATGATAAAGTTCTTGAATTTTCGTTGCTCTTTTATTTTTAGACACCGCAAATGTATGTGTTGTGGAGTTAGTTTGTGATTTTTTTAATAATTTTATTCTCTGTTCCATCATCAGCTAAATAATATTTGATTGAGTTTCTTCCTTTTCCTTTAGCAGATGTGTACTCTGCATCTCTACTGTTTCACTTCCATCTTTATGAAGAAGTAGTTCCTCAACACTAAATTTTTTTAAGGTATGGAAAATAAGCTAAGTCACCTAAGTGTCTCCCATCTGTTAAAGTTGGAATTAACAGTTCTCAACAAGCTGCTTCATCTTCTACTGTTTCCTCAGCACCTTACTTTTACAATGCATAACCATTTTTAATGTTTCTCTGTGGATTTTAATCCTCTTATATTTTACTTACTTATATCAAACTTTGACATTGCCTACATATCATAAGTATTTTTTATTGTTTATCCTTATAAATAATAACTTAGTCCAATTTAGTATGCTTTATTCAAATATAGCCTGTGATAATCTTCCATAATTATACAGTAATATATGACAATGTGATGAGAAAAAATACAGTGCAACATAGACATGACTAGCTCATATGTTTTCACTGACTTCTTGGAGAACTTTGCAAAATGATTCTTTTGCTTTGTCTTCGGTGTTTGTCAACACTCTTCCTATCTTGTGTGATGAGCCTCAAATTTTATATGAATGAAATTCAGTCCGAGTACTTGATTCTGCATTCTGCATGATTCCATCCTGAGAGGTTCTCTGTGAGGAAGACTGGAGTAGTGCCCAACGATATATATTTATATTATTCATCTCTGTTGACGCTGATCTTGTAAAAACATTGACCAATATTGTAAAAGTGAAGCTTAAAGCAAAATATGAATTATAGTTCACAATTTTAAAAATCTTTCTGTAA
>NW_007732268.1:45623-49479 GCF_000696425.1 Galeopterus variegatus | reverse complement strand
GAGAACCACCCCCCTAGTTGAATCCTCATTAGATAGCATGGATGTGTATAGACAGCCAAACTATGAAAGTTGGATCCAGGAAGAAGGTGGGGCTGTTGCTCATTGTCTCCGGGGCCAACCCTTGCTTCACCTATGAGGTGTGTATTTCTTACTTTTTATGTTAAACTTGCCTTTAGCAAGCTGGCTGTTCACTCTGGATCCAGCTTGAACTTTGTAAAGTGTGTAGTTCTTGCCTTTGTATTAAACGTGCTGTGGCTGCTGCTCACTGTCTGGAGCCAGTGTGCACTTTCCCTGTAAAGTCTGTACTTCCTGTTCTTTACATTAAGCCTGTTTTTACTTTCTCCTGTGACTCTGCCCTTGCATTCTTTCCTGTGGCAGAGTCAAGAACCTGGTAGAGGACAGGGTGAGTTGAGGTTGGCTATCCAACCTCCCCAGACCCTCTCCTTTGGTGTCAATGCCATCTCACCATGTGACACCCTGCATTGCTGTGGAGAGTCACTACCAAGAAGAAGGTCCTCACCAGATGTGCTCTCTGAATTCTAGACTCCCCAGCCTCCAAAACTGTAAGAAATCAATTTCATTTCTTAGTAAATTATCTAGTTTTACATATTCTGTTATAAGCAACAGAAACAGACTAATATACTTGGTGACTTATTTTACCCCAAAACAAGATGTTATAAATAGCTACTGTCCCCCCCCCAACACTGTCAGAAACCATTCCTTGTTAAAAAGTTACTGCAAATTGAATTCTGTCCTATTCTATCTGTATAACTGCACAGCAATTCTTTTATAGTCACAAAGTCAAGACAATTGAAGTATTTCTCTGGGTTATAGAGGAGGGATTGTATTTTATAGAGCTCTCCAAAATATAGTACACCATTCAGCAGACAGCAAGTAGAACTTCTTATTTGCTATCTGCTAAATATATTTGCACATGTGTGTGCTGTTGTGTATGTGTGTGTGGTGCACACAGACAATTTTAATATGTGTAAGGTACATAGAACTACCTCACTAGGGCATAGTAGTTATAAAGTNAAAAGTGAAGCTTAAAGCAAAATATGAATTATAGTTCACAATTTTAAAAATCTTTCTGTAACTAGGTGCTATGGGTTAAATGTGTCCCCTGAAAGTTCATGTTTTGTAAACTTGTCACCCCTTGTAACAGTGTGAAGAAGGTGGGAAATTCAATTATGATATTTGAAAGGTGAGGCCTTAAAGAGGTGAGTAGATTGTGAGGACTGTACCCTGGTGAATGGATTGCTCTACTTATGGAGTAAGGTGCATGATTCTGATGGCTGTATACAGAGGACAAGTGAGGAGGTTATCTCACTTTTGTTCGTGATGAGATAGGAGGCACTTAGTCCCCCAGTGTTTGGGTTTGAGGCCACTCTCCTGAGTTTCAAATCATTCCCCTAGTACTCAAGCTCTGTCTCTAAGTTCTGAGTTATGTTGGCTTATAGCATCTACTTTCAGTACCAATGCATAGAGGCTGAGACCAGGAGGCAGACTTGTATAATCTTGGAGGCCAAGCGTGCTCAATAAAAAGGAGTTTAGCCCTTAAAGGACCTTCCACTGGAAGTACTAGAGAGCACTGGAAATATGTGAATATATTCAGTGCATGTGGTGGAATTTGACCGATGAACGTGCTCTAAAAGAGACCAGCTGAGCATGTTCAAGACTGAGTTACATAACTGAGAACCACCCCCCTAGTTGAATCCTCATTAGATAGCATGGATGTGTATAGACAGCCAAACNCCCCCCGCAACACTATCAGAAGCCATTCCTTGTTAAAAAGTTACTGCAAATTGAATTCTGTCCTATTCTATCTGTATAACTGCACAGCAATTGTTTTATAGTCACAAAGTCAAGACAATTGAAATATTTCTCTGGGTTATAGAGGAGGGATTGTATTTTATAGAACTCTCCAAAATATAGTACACCATTCAGTAGACAGCAAGTAGAACTTCTTATTTGCTATCTGCTAAATATATTTGCACGTGTGTGTGCTCTTGTGTATGTGTGTGTGGTGCATACATACAATTTTAATATGTGTAAGGTACATAGAACTACCTCACTAGGGCATAGTAGTTATAAAGTGATATTCTCATATCAGACACCCTATAGTTCTCCTTGTTCTACTGCTTATTAAATTTGTAACCCTGAGCAGATTATTTCATATCTCTGTATGCTATTTTCTTCACCTTTAAAATGGAGAAAATAATGTGGAGAAAATAATAGCTTCCTAGCATTTCTATAACATTTCATGATGTAGTACAGTTAAAGCCAGCCTTCAAACGCTGTAGGCAGAGAGGGAATAAAGATGAAAGCATGCAATCTTTGTCCTCCATGACTTAAAAATCTAGAAAAGTTTACATAAACCAAACAGAAAGAAGTTGGAGAAATATCTTAGAAAAAATTAATAATATAACTGATACAAGGTGATAGTAGTAAGCCTCTTTTAATGTGCTAGCTACTAATAGTCTTCCTCTCAAATATTTTTCTTTTACACTAGGCACGTCAACAAAGCCATGTAAACTCAAGGTTCTCACAATTCAAAATCTAAAAGGTAGTAAAATCAGGCTATCAACACCACTGGCTAGATGTTCACACACAAGTTTTTATGTTGTTTACATGTTAGATATTTTGGCTTTTAATATCTTTTTTCATGCTGTATGTAAATATGGCTACTTAATATAGAAATGGGATGATGTCAGTATATGAGGGGTCAAATTCCTGGCTAACCATCGTCAAAGGCAGAACTTGATGAGGCATGAGATAACTGTAAGCATATGCATTTTGTTGTGTTGACTAGCTTGCTAATCAGATGGAGAAAGATGGAGAAATAAATGGGAACATGACATTATGCCCAAGCCTGGTCAGTAACAAAGAGAGAAACTTTGTCAATGTCAAAAACAAACAAACAAAAGCAATTAAATTAAGGTGTTTCTGAAGGAAGGGAATTGGTACTTCACATATTTTTCTGACACTTTGCCACAAGTTTGGCATGCTTTCTAATAATAATACAACCTGCCCTGCTCAGTATTAAATGAGCCCTTTCCTTTGAAGGGTTAGGAATTTGTATTCAGATACCACCATTTTACTGCTAAAGAAACACAGGGAAAGCATGGCAACTTGTTGGCATTTTAAAATTCCCATGAATTACCTGCCTTTAAGCACAGATATTTTTTCTTTTTAGAGGAATACGACATAGGACAGTTGCTTGGTGTCTTTCACTGGCCTCTGGCCTTTTCCTCTTGTCCCTTATATAGAACTCAAAAGCCCTGTGTTAAGGATGCTTATCAGACAATGCAAACTTTGGTCAGTAGCTTAAACATAGAAAACCCCTCCCACACTCATGTATATGCTATAGAACTAACTTTGTTTTCCCTTCATAACTCATCCTTAATGATTAACTAAGATTTTATTGAAAGCAGGAAGCATACATCTCTCAAAGCAGGAAGCAGCTGTCCATCACCCTTGAAGACATCCTACCTCCCAGATGCATTTACCTATATTAATCCAGCCCTCAATCAATGGGGGAGGCAGTTGGCACTTTACCCTCTGTCTCTCAGTCAACATCTCCTGAAATAAAAAGCCTTTCCTTTCAGGTCTATCTGGCGGATGTGATTGGCAATCCTATAGCAGCAAGCACTTGGACCCATTCAGGTCAGGGATGCCCCTGACTAAATTGGCCTCTTGTACCTGGGTTGAAAGTGAATGCGAATCCCACGGGACTTGTTTGTTACCCATAGTAGGAAGTACTTTACCTACTAGCATGTTGCCTACAATCTAAAATTTTCTTTTTCTTTCTTTCCTTCCTTCCTTCCTTCCTTCCTTCCTTCCTTCCTTCCTTCCT
>NW_007732268.1:31278-45611 GCF_000696425.1 Galeopterus variegatus | reverse complement strand
TCCCCCTCCCTCCTTCCCTTCCTTCTTTCCTCACTTCCTTCCTTTCTTTCTTCATATCAGCAAACTTATTATTACAAATTGTTATTATTCTTTATGCCCCTTACCCAACCAATCACTTGATCTAGTTAAGTAAAAATAATTTGATTTTGCTACTGACAAATTTAGAGTGAAAAGAAATTCCGATTTACTACACGTTTTATATTATGTCAGAATGAAAATCTTAGGAACTGAGTTCATGGTATTAAGAGAGATGATTCTTTTCTTCTCTATCCTATCAAAGTGAATTCCTTTGAGTTTAAATAATCTGAGCATCTTACCAGACTGTGCTTTGAAATAAGAACACAAATTTAGAGTGAAAAGAAATTCCGATTTACTACACGTTTTATATTATGTCAGAATGAAACTCTTAGGAACTGAGTTCATGGTATTAAGAGAGATGATTCTTTTCTTCTCTATCCTGTCAAAGTGAATTCCTTTGAGTTTAAATAATCTGAGCATCTTACCAGACTGTGCTTTGAAATAAGAACAAAAAAGTCCTGATTTTTTGTAAAGTAATGATCTTATGATGTTAATATGTTACACATGCTTCTTGGATTCTGCAACTCATTCTTGGGAAGTTAGCAAAATACAGCCATTGGCAAGTGAGAAGTAAGAAATCACAGACATGAAGATGTATACTTCCCAGGTCATTGAGAAAAGTTACTAATTAATCTCAGGGTGTATTGCCAAGTAGCTCAATATATAGCATCTAAAAAGTATTCCAACTTAAAGTTAGTTTAGGACCTTGCCAGCAAGGTGGAATTCCCTCAGTAATTGTAGACTCTGTGTTCTCAGGGCAACAAACAGGACAGAAATCCATGCCTTGAAGGACCTCAGAAACGTTTATGGATCCCATTTAGATTAAAGGAAGCGTTGATGTGATGTATCAAATATTTGACAAATAAATAAATAAATAGCATCTATACCCTACAGAAAGAAAGTAAAAAGAGAAAAAGAACAAAGAGTAAGTTTTCATTGTAAAGCTAAACAACAAATATCAAAACTGTATCATATAGACTTATAACAAAATGGTAGACTTCTATTCCTGTTCTAAGTTGCAAATACAACTTTAATTTGTGTATCCCTCTCTTGAGGTCATGTTCACATGGAAAATACTTAGTTTGAGGTAGAAAGAATGGTATTGCAAAAGTTCAAGGTGCAAATATCAAAATTTGGAGTTATTCCAATAAA
The DNA here is from genome assembly GCF_000696425.1 of Galeopterus variegatus. Taxonomy (NCBI): domain Eukaryota; kingdom Metazoa; phylum Chordata; class Mammalia; order Dermoptera; family Cynocephalidae; genus Galeopterus; species Galeopterus variegatus. The sequence continues at coordinate 44,381 of NW_007732268.1, read as the reverse complement.
GTCATTCCAAACATGGAGAAACCTTTAAGTGGTGGCATTACGAGGAGCAGAATGCAGATATTGAAAAAGTTATGGTGATTGTTCTCTAGCTTGTGGCTATCTAAGTCATTGTTGGGTCCCAATTTTCGATTGTAGGCAACATGCCAGTCGGTAAAGTACTTCCTACTATGGGTAATAAATAAGTCCCGTGGGATTCACATTCACATTTAGGAGAATGCTAGAGGAATTGGTATGTTAACAGAATAATAAAGGAGGAGGGACAAATTTAATGGAGACATTGTAGGAGGTAGATGAGTACCAAACTGTTGTGACGAATCAATCCAGCCTGATTTTCAATGAGTATCATTCATTCTACATTTGTATAGATGCTGAGAGAAATTGATTTCCTGTGCAGGACTCAGGAATTATGGCTGTAGAAAATTCTAAACTTCTGAAAAGATTTCCTATTAGAATTGTTTGAGGGGAAATGACAAAGACCAATAAATTATATAGGTGTTGGCTTAAGAAAAATCATTTATTTCCAGATGAATTGGACAAATAACAAATTATAACAAGCATCCCCACCTTTTCTCAGTGTCACAGCATGCATCTTCCCTCATGCAAGGTTATGTTTCTATCATATGTCACTTTAGTTACCAGAGGGAGGAGGCTTGTGTAGACCTCGATCTCCACAGGTACAATATTACATCCTGGGAATACTTATTCTCCCCTAAATCTAAACTTTTAGCACGAACTAGCTTTTAGACATGATAGAAGATTAACTCCCTTTTAGTTTGCTCTTAGGTACAAGTTTTCAAGCTATTCCCTGCTTGTTCATATAAACTTTTCTAGGTCTTTTTGTAGAACCAAAACACAAAAATCTTGAGAAAAGACCTCAATGCTACAATTCTACCTTTTTACTAATTTGTTATGTAAATTTAGTAATTCATTTATTTATGTCTCTTTTCTCATCTTATAAGAGGAATTGATAACTGTCACTCATCTACATTCTTACTGATATTGTGGAGAATTAATTACTAATGACTGCAAAGCACTTCTCAAACATAAAGTAATAGATATTATTTAAAATAAAAAGTCTTTTTTGTAATACAATTCATGCTGCCTAATTGTATTTGGTAGAAATGTTCAATATTTATGATATATTTTTTAAATATGAAGTATGCTATGGGGGGAAAAATAAACATTATCACCAAAGAAATAGTTAAAAGCTTCCAGCTAGAGGTTTTTATCCATTTGTGTACAGACTAAACACAATAGTCCATACTTTCTGTTCGTGATTTTCATAACATTGACACATAAATGAAAGGAGTTAGAACTCATATCTTGTGTGTATTTGACAAGCTCTAACAGAATTGTTTGCAAAATTTTATTGAAATCCCTGCTTTCATTTATCTTTGTTAGCACAAGCCTCAGAAATCAGTGGTATGAAATTCTTGTATAATTTAACTCTAAGATAATTAAGTGTGCAGGTGTTCACAGAATAGCCTATTTTTCTAAGTAAATACAATCTTTCAGAAGAAAATATATTATTTTTATTACTTTATGAAAGACTATTCAATTGGTTTGATTCGTTTCTAAAAGAATAAACCAAAAATATATTGCGGGGAAGAAGAGGATAAACCAAGAAACAAAATGCAATTAGTTACTGGTAATCTCATGATGTTGAATTAGTAAATAAGCTAAAATTGCTTAAACAGCTGCAACAAAGAATTTTAGAGTTGCAGCGTTTCTTGAAGTTGCTATATTAAACAAGGACATGCGCATACTTAAGCTATATTTAAAAGATTTTCATCTGTGGGCATACCCCTTCTGCTATGCACCATAGCAAATCCGTAATACGTGCTTTACTATTTAGAGAGTGAAGGGAAACTTAGGAAAGATAATCCTTATGAAAACTTCAAGTGTTTCTCTTTTCTCTCCACTTTTTTAGGTTGGGCCTCATGTAAACTTTCCTAGACAAATGAGTTTCAAGTGCATTTTGAAAGGTCTATACAGGAAGAAATTAAGTACTTTCCATTTTAATGCCTTGCGGTCCTGATGGAAGTTCTTTCTTTCAGCCATCCTAACTGCTTTATACAGCATTTCAAGCTCACTTATTCTTATTCTGCCCTCTGTGGCATCAGAGTAGCGATCAGCACCTTCTATGTAATAATCCTTCATGTAATTGAAAACCAACTTGTTTCCCCAGCCTATTTTCCAACTTAAATAATATTACTCCCCTTAACCTTTCCTCTGAGATTCTATTTTCCAAGCTATTAATCATGTTTATTGCTTGTCCTTAAACCTTCTTCAAGTTTTCCAAGGTCTTTCTAACTTAGTGAGTTCAGGTCTGTACACAGTGCTGTGATTACGCTAGGAGAATTACTTCTCACATTCTATGCACTGTTCTTACATTTATGTGTCCAGGGAGGTCAAATGTTGATTCACCTTCGAAATGTGATTCTTTGACTATTGTAGTCATTATTATTATTGTCTTACTCCTACCAAATCCATCCTCTCCCATATTCTAATCATATAGTTTGCTTTACTTCTAAGTATACTATATCTGCATTTGTTTAATCCTAAACATTTCTACTTGTGAAAAACGCATTTAATTTTATATTTTTGTTCAAAATTAGCTTATTCTGCCTACCCCACCTGACTTAGTATATATCTGTTTGGTTCTTTTTTTCCCCGAAATTGTAATTGTGTTTGAGAGTTTAAAGTACCTGTGCAATTTTATATCAGAAAAGGTATCAAGTTAAAACTAGAGGTAACATCTCTTTATTTGGAGACTTTCTGTTTCATGTGCCATTCATAGTTTATGTGTGATTTATTTTTAAATGAAATTTAAAACATGGGCATGTATTCCTTGCACATCTATAATCTCCATCACATTTTTTTACTCCCAATTTCATCATTGCTCCCATTTCATTATTTCATCAATAATCCACAAAATTATTTTCTAAAAATTTCTCAGTTGTATTTTAGAATCTCTCCACTCCCACAATAGAACATAGTCATACTTAGCTCCCATTAGCAGTTAGAGTACTCTAGCACTCTGATTCCAATCTTCCTTACATTCTTCTTTTCAATTTTTCTACACAGGAGCAATGGGAAATGTAATTTTATTTTATTTCCATCTTGTATAATTTCCTTTATCTGATTCTGCAGATTTTTTTTTATTATGGCTCACTGTCCAGTTTTCAATCAATTTTATATGCTATAATAAAATGTGAATGCATTAAAACAATATACAGCAAAGAATATTTTTCTATCAATATATTTTAAAATCTAAATAGACCACCCATGCATTTTACATACACACCTACATAATGCAAAATATCATTTAAAAAAGAGTCATACTCTATAACTACCTAATTCTGAAACTAGTTAAAAACTCATTTTCTTTTAGAAAACTACTCATCCTATTTTCCTGAAAAAAAAAAAAAAAATACTTGTTATAATGTATATTCCTCATTTTAGCTTACTGTTTTAGTCAGTTTTGTGCTGCTATAACAGAATACCTGAGACTGGGTAATTTATAAAGAAAAGAGGTTAATTTGGCTTACGATGCTGGGATGGTTGCATCTGGCACAGGCCTCAGGCTGCTTCTACTCATGGCGGAAAGGTGGCAGGCTGCCGGTGGGTATGAGCAGATCACATGGCGAGAAGAAGCAAGAGAGAGAAAGGGGAGGTACCAGGGTCTGTTAAACAACCAGCTCTCATGGGAACTAATAGATGGAGAACTCACTCACTACCCCTCCTCCCCTAGGGAGAGCATTAATCCATTCATAAGGGATCTGCCCCCATGACTCAGTCAGTTTCCAACACTGTCACATTGGGGATCAAATTTCAACATGAGTTTTGGAGGGGACAACACATCCAAACACCATCACTTACTTAGTCTAAACAGTGCAAACATTTTGGAATTTACATGAACTAGACATTCTTCTGTGTCTTTCCAATTCTACTTACAACTTTTGCTTTGGTTTTCAGTTATGAATTGATCCCATCTTTATGTGCCTGCAGTTTAGAGCAATTTGTCTTAATTTGATTTCAAGGATATTTTTAAGGAATATGAAATACTTCATACCTAATTACAAATGATTAAAATCATATAGTAGGAGCCACATTTCATATGTTCATTTAATCTTCACATTCATTGCTGATATCCATTAAGCAAGTAAGCAAGATGTTCAGATTATCTCATGGCATACTCACAATATCCTCAACTAGTTACTGTTGCCATCATCCTTGTTTTACTGAGAAATTAAGTAGTAGTTCTATTGTAGTATGAGGAACTACATTACTTGTAGTTCCATTTCTTGTTTACAAAGGTGACAAATGGTGAAGCTGGGATTTCTTCCCAGGTGCTGAAACACGAAGGCCCATGTACTTCCAACTAAACTACCCAATAGGTCAGAATTGGTGTTGAAAATGCAATTGATATCAGGAGGCATGATTAACTGGTCCAAGATGACACATTCAATATATTGCTTGTTAATTCTCTTTGGGGAGAAAACAAATGAAAGGCTTCATCAGTATTTTTCTGATAAAATTATTTTGCAGTTTTCTGATTGTATTGTACCATTAGTTTACAAAATATTGCCACATTTAGTGTTTACAGTCTTTTTTAATTGGTCTTGCAATAATGCACTAGGAAGGTTTGACCTCCATTTAAAAATTGACTAATTAACTAATTGACACATTATGTTTCTAAACTATATATCATTTTGCAAAATAACGTTGAAAAATTTACAGCTTTAGAAATAACTAAATACACATAATACATTAACTATAGTTTTTATTTATCAGAAGCATTAAAATAAAATCTTTTGTGTTAAACATTTTTAATAAACCATTGTACAGTTAAAAACTCCCCAAAATATTCTAATACTACGGTATACTCCCAAAACTTTCAGTTTCACTTTGATCAAATATCGAATTCCTCTATTTTCTCTTCCAAATATAAGACCAGGTTAACCAGTCCTGGCACCAATATTTAGGTTTTCACTCTTTATGTCTAAATTATTATTTTGGGAAAATGCATGACCCTTTCATCAATCTTTTAATTTAGAGTATTAGTATAGAAACTGCTTTGGGATTTGATGTGCATTGGCAAATCTACAGTGAAGCAAACAGAGGTAAATAATGTAATCACAGCAGCAGCTGGGTTTCGGGCATGCCAACAGTCAACCTAGAGAGTCCTAGGCAGCTGGGGCAGGTGTTAGTGATCTAAATGAGGTTGGTAAAAGACTTTTATTACTTTACAGTAGTTCTGGCAACTAGACCTATGTTCCTGCCATTCCAGTCCTGGTTCCCACTTTGTTTTCTGCAGTTTTCCAGCAGGTTTTTAAAAGTTTTATATCACCCCCAACAGCTTTACCACCACTTCTCTCTCCAGGCTGGATGAAGAAGTAATACACACAATTGTAGTACTTCATTTTGCAGTATACGTTAGAAGCATAACCGTAATTTAAACATCCTGCCAGTAGGTCCTTTATTAACAAAGTGACCCCAGCCATAACTGCAAACTCTACTCTGTTTTGTAATAAAAGGGATGTATTATCTTTTTCTCAAGCACTAAATCAACAAAATTGATGGAGCACCTACAATACAGAAGACATTTTTATAATAACTATTTAGAAATAGTCTGCTTATCTTTAAGGAGCTTAAAGACAGTTGGGGAAGAAGGCTATAAACTATAAAATAATACTTACAATAGATGTTAGCATTTGACCAGTGCCAAATTAATGGTATAGATATAAAATGCTACAGGATTTTCAAGGTGAAAGAAAGTGCACAGAAAAATCACATAAATGGACTCTGTGGACATGATAAGTCACAAAGATAATTAGAATTTAGAAACAATCAGAAGAGGTACAAACATAGTGTAGATTGGCTTCTATTCCAGATTATCTGTAGCAGATGATCTCCAAAGGCTGATATTATAGAAAAAGTAATGAAGCAGTTGTGATAGCAGGTAAAAATAATTTCAATAACAATAATAATATTAAAATAGCTAAAATGTACGTGCTTACTATGAGCTAAATATCATATGTTTTCTTTTGCTACATAGCATCTAGTTGAATCCTCAGAACAAAATCATATAGTAACTAGTATAATCTTCTAAATCTTACATATGAGGAAATAGAGGCTTGGAATCTTTGTGTACTTGTCCTTAGTGCTGAAGCCAGGCCTTGCATGATCTATCTCTTTGATGTTAAAGCCTTTGCGTTTTATTATGAGCTCACTTCACTCTCAGAGAAACAACTTAAGGCGTGGAGCATGAGGACCACTAGGACAAAGAAAATTCTTTAAGAGGATTAATATAAACATGCACACACACACATACACGTGTTTGTGTGTATATACATATATATATGATATATACATGTATGTGTATATATATATATATCAGTGTATGTATATATCAGAGTATGGAGAAAAGTCACTTGGAAGATCTCCAAGAGACTTTTTCAAATCTTATCTTCTCTCATTATAGCTTGCTCTGGCTTCCTTGTCCTTTCCCAAATACGGTAGATTCCTTAGGACAACTGTAATGGTTGTTCCCTCTGCCTGGGAGGCTCTTCCTCTGGGTTCTCTATCTATTTCTTAGAAAGTTTATCTCAAATGTAACTTCTCATGGGGTCTCCCTTGACAACTACATTAAATTGTAACCACACACTTCCCCAGGCACTCTTGTTCTCTCTCACGTTACTATGATTTTTCCTTTTCTTCTGTAAAACTATTGATCTATTAATATATTATGTAATTTACTTATTATGTGTGTCAATCATTGTCTCATTCCCTTTTCTAAAATACAAAATCTGTGAGTACAAAGAATTTTTTTCTCTTTTATTTGCTTATGTATCCAAGAGCCTAGAAGAAATATATAGAAGTTGCTCAATAAATAATTTTTGAATGAATGATTATATTACTGAAAATTTGTTACACAAAAAACAATGCATATTCTAAAAAAATAGAAAATATACAAAGCATAATGAAAACATTTAAAACAACAGTAATACCACTAGTGATAAACATTATTAATATTTATTACAATTTCTATGTATTAATATCTTTTTATTACTAAAAATTTATTCTGAATCTAATCATTTTTAAAAATTAGACACTAAAAATAACAACTTGTTATGAAGATTATTTTTGAAAGTGTTATAAATCTTTAATTTTGACTGCAGAATACAATTAGATATATGATGACCATAAGGTTTTTGCATTGAAGATGAAGGAAATGATTATAAAATTTATCAGAAGGTTTATAATACCCAAGGTGAGTTTCAAAGTACAAGCTTTCAATATGATGAGGCAGGGATAGATGAATGTAGAAATGATGCTATTTGCTGAAACACTCTAAATGTCCACATCAGTAAGCTATTCAAATGAAAGCCTTTCAATGTTTCCATAGCAATATGCATTTACCTTTAATATAGCATTCATCACATAGAGCAGAATTTATTATTTGTATATCTCTCTGTCTTACATATTATTTTTCTGTATATCATTCTCCATATTAAAAGAACTCTTACAAAGTTGACTATGTTACATACACACACATACACATAAATACATAAACATTTACAATTTAAATTAGTAATAAAATTCATCACATAGAGCAGAATTTATTATTTGTATATCTCTCTGTCTTACATATTATTTTTCTTTATATCATTCTCCATATTAAAAGAACTCTTACAAAGTTGACTATGTTACATATACACACATACACATAAATACATAAACGTTTACAATTTAAATTAGTAATAATATAAATACATAAACATTTACAATTTAAATTAGTAATAAAACACAAAAAGTATAATTTTATGGATAAAAAACTAAACATTGCAAACATTAACACTATGATTAAAATTCTATAAAATAAAACATTGAGAATGTGTTTTCAGATTTGGGGATCAGGTTAAAGCCTCTGTGAGCAGATGAAATTCTAGCTGAGAATTGAAGGATAAGAAGAAATCGAACAAAGAGACTATGGAAGAGAATCCCAAGCCAATAGAACTCAGGGAAGAGCCTTGAGGTGGAAAATCTCCACAAAATGCAGCTGGACCTCAGTAAACAAAGGAAAGAGCAGTGTAAGTTAAGGTTGATAAAAGAGATGGTTGCAAGATGATAGAGATTCAGAAACTAGTAAGGAGTTTGAATTTTATTCTCTGTACAATAAGAATAAAATAGTTTATTGGATAGTTTTAATCATGGGAGTTACAAAACCTAATTTAGGTTTTCAAAATCCTAATCAAGCTGCTGCATGTTATTGGATCAGGGAGAAGCTGGACTTGGATATAGAAGAATAAAACCTCAGACCAGTGGGGCATGAATGAGCCAATCAGATGTTCTGGCCAAGATTTTGAGTATTATGACTGAAGTTGAACTAATTAGCAGGTATGCTTTACCTAATTGCTGATATCTCATCATGCATTTAAGTGAATTGGGAATTGGTATGTTATCATGCTGATTACTTTTACATTATGTGAAAATATAGTGTTGCAACTGTATATAACAATAAATATAAATCTTTTAACAGTCTTTTAGATCACCTCTATTTTTTAGAGAATTAAATGTCAGAATTTTCTTAAAATGGCTTTCCCCTTTGTGAGCTAAATAATTCATCTTTCATTTGGCAAAATTGTCTTCAAATAAGCTCCTCAGTAAGTGTATATGACTATATCTTTGAATAACTGAATAGTTTAAAATATTTTACATATTTTTAGCACATAGAAATAAACTTAATCAGTATGATTTTTCCTTTTCTTCTGTAAAACTATTGATCTATTAATATATTATGTAATTTACTTATTATGTGTGTCAATCATTGTCTCATTCCCTTTTCTAAAATACAAAATCTGTGAGTACAAAGAATTTTTTTCTCTTTTATTTGCTTATGTATCCAAGAGCCTAGAAGAAATATATAGAAGTTGCTCAATAAATAATTTTTGAATGAATGATTATATTACTGAAAATTTGTTACACAAAAAACAATGCATATTCTAAAAAAATAGAAAATATACAAAGCATAATGAAAACATTTAAAACAACAGTAATACCACTAGTGATAAACATTATTAATATTTATTACAATTTCTATGTATTAATATCTTTTTATTACTAAAAATTTATTCTGAATCTAATCATTTTTAAAAATTAGACACTAAAAATAACAACTTGTTATGAAGATTATTTTTGAAAGTGTTATAAATCTTTAATTTTGACTGCAGAATACAATTAGATATATGATGACCATAAGGTTTTTGCATTGAAGATGAAGGAAATGATTATAAAATTTATCAGAAGGTTTATAATACCCAAGGTGAGTTTCAAAGTACAAGCTTTCAATATGATGAGGCAGGGATAGATGAATGTAGAAATGATGCTATTTGCTGAAACACTCTAAATGTCCACATCAGTAAGCTATTCAAATGAAAGCCTTTCAATGTTTCCATAGCAATATGCATTTACCTTTAATATAGCATTCATCACATAGAGCAGAATTTATTATTTGTATATCTCTCTGTCTTACATATTATTTTTCTTTATATCATTCTCCATATTAAAAGAACTCTTACAAAGTTGACTATGTTACATACACACACATACACATAAATACATAAACATTTACAATTTAAATTAGTAATAAAACACAAAAAGTGATTACTTGATATCTTGTATTTTCCAAAGTTGCATTAATAAATATGAATTTTATTTATAATAAGAACATATGAAAATCATATTCAGGAATATTACAAGATTGATTTTATTTTTAAAGTCTGGTTATTTATAATTTTTAGCTATACTTTTTCTGTTTTTAAAAAACATAGGTTTTGTGACAGCAGTAAAATTAAGCTCTGGCTCACTAAAACCTAAATCTAAGTAATACAAATTAACCAATTGCTCAAAATGAAATGAAGTAAACTAGTGTTTTCTAATTCTTTTTTGTAATGTTTCCATGGAAATTATTGGCTTAGTCTATTTGAATGTTTAAAAATAAACTGGAATCAGCCCTCTGATGTTTGAAACATTTACTGGATATCAATTATATGCTAATTACAGTAAAAAAAAAGATAATAATAATCTGTTTTTCTTTTGTTCTAGTGTCCTGAGAAGAAAACCTGGTTAGCTAGTGACTAGAATTGATTGGTAGGTGAGAGCTTATGAATCTTTTGTGAGATCCTAATTGGATCCCTGGAGGTCGAGTTCACTTGCTCAAAGATTAACAAATGGAAATCCTCCTTTTTAAAATGTCCATTTATAGTTATGAACACACTTTTGCTGTTATGATTATTTATGAAAGGTATGACCAAAGTATTTGTAATAGTAGCTCCGTGTACTTAGCTCATGTGTATTGGGGGAAATTTTCTCTGGCTGATGTTTTAGGCAAATGCTTTACTTCACTGAGTTACACCAGTTAGGATTATATTCAACTGTGAGTGAGAGTAAGCCAAAATAACTGTAATTGAAAGAAGACAGTTTATTTCTTTCTCAAATGAAAGGCCAGGGGTATGTAGTCCAAGGCTGTGGTAGTTTTCTGCGGTGGCAGGTGTTCAGGCTGTGTAGGTTCTTAATGTCTATGGCCATTTCATGATCCAGGATGGCAGCTGCAGCTCTGACATCACATATGAACTTTATCAACAAGAAGGCTAACACTTATGTTTGCCTTCAGATGAACAGAATATAGCAACCTTCCCATATCTAGATACAAACTACAGAGGTAAATGCAATCTATGGGCTAAATGTACTCTACCAAACATGTCAGACTATATTATGAAAGTTTCAGCAATTGGTATTGGGGAGCAAATATCCTCTGGCAGAAACCACCGTTTGCCTCTGATATAATTTCACATAACCTTATTTCTGTACATGGGATACTTCCGAAAAGAAAAATCTATAAGGGATCTCACCCTGTTTCTCCTCTAATGCTTCTATGTCTTCTTTTCAACACAGGTGAGCAGTAATATTACAACCTAAGGCAAATCATGTCATAATCTACCCATAAACTTGCAGTGTCTCCTGTCTCATTCAAAATAAAAGCCACTCTTTACCATGGCCCTTAAGGCCCTCATGTTGTCCCTCACTATTCCTCTGACCTCCTTTGAATCCCCTGCTCAGTTTAAAAAATTTTTTTTAGCTACCATGATACCTTGCTCTTTCCCAAACAAGTCCAGTATGGTTTCCCATCAGAGTATTCTCATGCTTTGAGAGACACCTTCCATGACCACCTACCTAGCTCGATCACTTACCTAGCTTCATGTTTCTTCATAGAAATATCACTTCCTGAAATATAAATTTGGATTTATGCTACTTGCTCAAATGTAAATTACCTTGAATGTAGTTACCTCCTAGAATGTAAATTTTATGAGAGCAGGGTCTTTGTTTTGTGCATTGTTTTATGAAGAGGGTTAGAATAGTGTTGAACACATAATACTCAATAAATGCCATATGAAAACTTCAAGTAACTGGTCTAATAAACTTCAGTATCTCATTATTTGATAATCATTGATTGGTTTATTTCATTCCTACTAGCTTTTCAAGTGTGCAGCCATAGGCTTCCATAGAGTGGTTGTTCATGGTTCTTTTAACTTTTTTATTTGTCCTTAACACAGTCTCATTCTTATACTATGTGATTGGATTAGCAAAATGATAATTTAGTCTTTTTCATAATCAAGTTTAATCATAAGTTGATTTACTTATGCTTCCTAAAATATTTGTATCTATTTTATTTATGTTAGTTTTTATTTTAATATCTTCTTCTGGATTTTTCTGGTTTAATTAGTTCTTATAATTTTTATCAACAATGCTTAATTACAATATGTTTCATCTTTATATTGACATATATGCAGTGAAATTTTTCTTCATAGAAATATCACTTCCTGAAATATAAATTTGGATTTATGCTACTTGCTCAAATGTAAATTACCTTGAATGTAGTTACCTCCTAGAATGTAAATTTTATGAGAGCAGGGTCTTTGTTTTGTGCATTGTTTTATGAAGAGGGTTAGAATAGTGTTGAACACATAATACTCAATAAATGCCATATGAAAACTTCAAGTAACTGGTCTAATAAACTTCAGTATCTCATTATTTGATAATCATTGATTGGTTTATTTCATTCCTACTAGCTTTTCAAGTGTGCAGCCATAGGCTTCCATAGAGTGGTTGTTCATGGTTCTTTTAACTTTTTTATTTGTCCTTAACACAGTCTCATTCTTATACTATGTGATTGGATTAGCAAAATGATAATTTAGTCTTTTTCATAATCAAGTTTAATCATAAGTTGATTTACTTATGCTTCCTAAAATATTTGTATCTATTTTATTTATGTTAGTTTTTATTTTAATATCTTCTTCTGGATTTTTCTGGTTTAATTAGTTCTTATAATTTTTATCAACAATGCTTAATTACAATATGTTTCATCTTTATATTGACATATATGCAGTGAAATTGGGGCTGGCCCATGGCTCACTCGGGAGAGTGTGGTGCTGATAACACCAAGGCCACGGGTTCAGATCCTATATAGGGATGGCTGGTTAGCTCACTGGCTGAGCGTGGTGCTGACAACACCAAGCCAAGGGTTGAGATCCCCTTACCAGTCATATTTAAAAAAAAAAAAAAACAGAGAGTGTGGTGCTGATATATGCAGTGATATTATACAAGCCTTAAATGAACAACTTGTTAAGTGTTTCTCTTGTGTGTGGGGTGTGTGTGTGTGTGTGTGTATGTGTGTGTGTATGTTTAACCACCACCAAGATCAAAATAGGAATCTTTGCTAATGTCCCAGATATTTCATTTAAAACCTCATGACACAGAGGAAAACATTATTCTAACTTCTATTACCATAGACTAGTTTTGCCTGTTCTCAAACTTTATATGGATGAAATCCTCCCATATGTGTATGTCTGGCTTTTTTTGTCCATAATATTGTCTGCAAGAATCACCCAGGTTGTCATTGTATCAGTAGTTCCTTCTGCCTCATGATAAGTATGACATTGTATGAATATGCCACAATATATTTATCTATTCTTTTTGTGGACATTTACGTTGTTGTAAATTTGGGCTATTATTAATCAAGCTGACAAACACTCTTGCAC
>NW_007732268.1:25594-30278 GCF_000696425.1 Galeopterus variegatus | reverse complement strand
TCTTGCACACATCTTTTTTCAGACTTATGTACTTATTTCCCTTGAGTATATACCTAGGAGGATAATTGTGGGGTCATTGGGGAAGCATATGCTTATTTTAGTAGATATTGCCAAACAATTTTCCAAAGTGATTGTTCCAATTAATACTCCCACCAGCAATGGACTGAGGGTTTCAATTGTTTCATATCCTTGCCAACACTTCCTATTTTTAATATTTGTTGAATTTTAGCAATTCCAGTTGGTATATACTAACATCTCGTTGTGATTTTAATTTGCATTTTTCTGATGCATAATGATGTTGGCCAATTTTTCAAATGTTTATTTGCAAAGAAAGTTTTAAGGCCATATATTATCTTAAAGTACTTTTGTTGTGTCAAATAGGTTTTGATATTGAAGCATTTTGTTTTTATTGATTTCTAAATAGTTGGTGACCTTTTAAATTATTCTTTGATCTAAAATTTAACCTTGCCTCAATGTAAATATTGTTAAGCTTCGGAGGTCAATTTTTAATTACTTTCTTCAATTGTATTGGCTTATGATAAGTTGACCATAAAGTGTCTAAATCTTTTAATATATTAAAATTCTGATGTGACCAAGCACATGACCAGTATTTTTATCTGTTTCATGGATATATGAAAAATATTTTTTTATTTGAGAGATATAAGTCTCCCTACATGGCTATTATATACTGTTTATTGATTGTAATATTTCTTCTTTTTGTTTTTTAACTACATGACAAATTCTGAAAGGTACTATAATATTGCAATAAATATTATTCTAGTTTTCTCATTTATTTTTATAATCAGTACGTTACAAAATTTTCCTTCTTAGCTACCATATTATTTGTTACTGATGGTTTGTTTCACTTATCCCTTTTATTCTATAAATGCTAATTTTGTTAAATTATTTTTCCTCTTTTTCTTTATCTGTAATTTTGATAGTTTGATGGAGTTAATGAGTTGACATTTATTGCCTTTTTTCATTTGTTAGTTACTCTCTACTCCAATTTTCTATTCATTTAAATAATTGCCATTCTTTTACCTGTTCCCCTAATCTGATATAAATGACTAATATTATTTATTTTTAAACAGGTAACGTTTTATCACTGGGATGTATTTTTCTTGACCATGACTCTTTAATTCATTACCTCTCTCAAGAGGTCATGAGCTTTAGAATCTTTTACTTTCCTTCCTCTCACCTTCTACTCTTTCTCCTCCTTTACCATAACACATTTGGAATCCATTTACTTAACTGCCTCCCTCTCAACTTTAATTTCCTAGCCTTTTTTTTTTTCTTTCCTGATCATTGGTATCTAATAGAAATTTCCTTAACTCTTCTGATTCAGGAATACTTTTTTAAAACTGGCATTTCATAGTCCTAAAGAGGCTATCTTTATCTATTAAAAAACTGTGTATCAAAGGTAACTTCTTGCCAATATTTAATCTGCTGTTTATCTTTCACTATATTGATGTCTCTGTTTCATTTTCTTTATGATTTTGGGTGAAGTCTTTCCTCAATTATGGGAGTGTTTCTCAGGTTTTAAATACTTTTATATATATATATTTTTTTCTCCTATGACAGGTATGTTATTATTGGGTGAAGTCTTTTTCTCTCATTTTTCTGGAAATGTTAATTTGTTATTTTCTACCTTCTATTTTCGGTGAAGTCTTTCCTCAATTATGGGAGTGTTTCTCAGGTTTTAAATACTTTTATATATATATTTTTTTTTCTCCTATGACAGGTATGTTATTATTGGGTGAATTCTTTTTCTCTCATTTTTCTGGAAATGTTAATTTGTTATTTTCTACCTTCTATTTTTGAAAATGAGATGTTCAGTGCTAGTTGTTTAATTCTTTTATGACCAACTCCTTGATTTTCAGACCTATGTCTTAAGTAACAATAATGCTGGAATCTACCATTTGATTAATGGCAAAAAATCTGGAATCTGTGTTCTTGTGAATGGAGGGTAGGGTGTCTGATACCTCACCCAATACCTGGAGATATCATCTCTTATCTTCAACATAATTAATTACCCCATTAAGGTAGTTAACAAAGCCCATCCACTCAGTTCTCTCCTGACCTTTTTCAAGGTCAAGTTCAACATATTCATTCATGTTGAAGTTCTATTTGGACTTAAGTACTTAGACCTTTGCCTGCTAAGCTCTTTCTGGGATGTGCTGCTCCTAGTTCTGCCCCTGCTTTCTACTCCTTCCTTTTTTCAAAACTACGGAGGAGAGAGCCCTCTGAAAATTTAATACTGGTATTGACACTCACTCTAAGTTGTTTTCCAGTTTTAGAAGATCACGGCTACAAAGAGGCAAGTAAATTGTAGTTGGAATTGAAAGGTAAGAAAGGTTTATTCAAATTGTCATTTTCCCAGAATCCTCCAGCAAAGAAGGATCTCTTGTTAACACAGGATATGGGGGTTAGACAAGCTATAGCTTTTCTCTCCTCGTACAAATTTGTAAACAAAGCAATAACTTATAAAAGTGCTTATATTGAGAATGTTTACCTTAAAGTGATTGAAATATTATATATGAAAATAATTAATACCACACAATAAACCTTCTCTTTGAATAATGAAAATGATTAAGTTTTAGTTCAAGATGAAGATTAAAAAAACAAAAATAGATTTAATTGTTAAACATTGACATCAGGGTACCCTGATGATATTATAAATCACAATGACTTTTACAAGTGAACTTTTGAGCAAAGAAAGGTTAACCTAATTATTCTGTTCTGGCAAGTTTATTTATTTTTTTTAATCTGAAAAATAAATGAGCTTGCTAGGAAATCTAATTAAGAAAAATTCATGGAGTTCAAGGAAAGATTGTAGCATAAGAATAGACTTACAAAGATATACTTTAAAAATCTGACCTAAATGATCAAGAAAAAAAAAAAAAAAGATGCCAAAGATTATTTTTGCATCATTCAAACTAAAAATTCTGAGACAGGATCTCATGAAATTGCCTACATTCAGCCATTTGTGACATACAAAAATGGCAATTTCATACAATTCAACAATATAAAATGCAACCTCAGGAAAAATTCTGCCAACACTACAGCTTGATCACAGATAGTAGAAGAAAGACAAAACTCATAGAGAGAAGGATACATTGTTGTGGGAAGTTAACAAAATTAATAAGTAACATCAGGTTTTTTGAAACACAATTATCCTATTGTAATTTCTTAATTTTAACTAATCTGTAAGTTGGCTCAATTATGTGCACAAAATAATTATTTTTAGAAAAGATATATGCATGCAATCTTTTCATCATACCTGTGTATTTGCAAACATATTTCTTATATTTTACTCGTATAATGTGAAAAGTATCATTTTTCATTAAAAATATGTAATACTCTTTCCTTCTTCATCTTTAGAGGCCATTTTCACAGAAAAGGTGACTCCCCATTGTATTCATTTTGAAATTCATGTAGATCAGTACATTTGTTAAACATGTCTTAATCATGCTCTGCCGTTTTCCCCATGTATTGAGTAACATTTATCTAAAATGTCAGGTATTCCATTGCTTCAGAAATGTTTACATTTTTGAAAGTTGTTTATTCTTGTAACAATATTTTTCCATTTTCTTCAGAAACATTAATTATCTTTACACTGAACATTACTTATTTTTCTTCCATAATAGCCATCTTCTCATTGATTCCCTTTAGTTCTGACATAAATTGTCTTTGATTTTCTGTGATTTTTCTGAAGCTTTTACAATTATTACTTTAAAGAATATTTTTACTGTGTATATGTACTTTAATGTAGTTTATACTATAACAGGGTGAATTGATATTATTTAAATAATAATGAAAATACATATATAATTATAAACTCTGAAGAAAAAGCACACAGACTTCTAAAGTGTTCATGAGAAGAACCTTACACTTTTTAGCCAAGATATGGAAAAAAATAATAGGAATTAATTAACCCAAGGTAGTGAGAAGGAAAGAGAGTCTCACACAGTGAGAAAATCATTATACCTTAGAACATTCTGCTACGGGGCTAGTGTAGCTGGACTTCAAAGATTGAACTGGAGAGTGAAAACTAGGAGCTACAAAAAATAAGGCATTTGGGGCTTTTGTAACAAACTTAAATTTTATTCTAAAAAAATTAAAAGAAACTGTATTCCACATGAATGATCAGATTTTTTTAATGTGTCACTGAAACTGCAGTTTTAAGAATGGTTTTGATAGAGGGACAAAGGTGAACAAGTACACTATTTAGGAGTCTATTGAGGTAGTGAAGTGCACATCAGCAGAATACAGACATAGAATATAGCATAGAATAGCACTCTGATGTTAATATTATTTTTTCCAGCAAAGTTCAGATACCCATAGTTACAGACAAAGCATATATTTGATTGCTTTCATGTTTGAAATATTGATGCACAATTATAGTGACAAAGCTCATGGAAGTGATGGTCCATAGGATCTAGTCTGGAAAATAAAGTCACATTGAAAGAAGAACATAAACTAACATAAAAAAGAATAAAATAAACTGCAGCTCTCAAAAATTTGAAAATAAGTTATTTAATCATCATCACAATGCTATAAGGTAAGTACTGCTATTATCTTGGACATGTTGAGAGGTTGTGTAAATCAGGCAGAGCACATATGAAGGTAGAGAAAGGAGAGAAAGTAGGATTGAGCATGAGGTCCTTCCTGAAAGGGGGATACG
>NW_007732268.1:23997-25169 GCF_000696425.1 Galeopterus variegatus | reverse complement strand
TGAAAATAAGTTATTTAATCATCATCACAATGCTATAAGGTAAGTACTGCTATTATCTTGGACATGTTGAGAGGTTGTGTAAATCAGGCAGAGCACATATGAAGGTAGAGAAAGGAGAGAAAGTAGGATTGAGCATGAGGTCCTTCCTGAAAGGGGGATACGGATAGACATGGGCATTGTATATCCATGACCATCATTAACCACAGTGGGATACTCTTGGAGAAGTTGTATTTTCCCCTTGTTTCAATTCTAGTAACTTCCCTTTAATCTCACTGTGTTTTACTATAATGTCTTTTTTTCTATATTGCCTTTTTTTGATTTCTTATTTCATAAGACCAAGAAATCTAATTTTTCTCTCATAGATCAAAGCAATAGAATGATTTTTCTTTTGTTTTCTCAGGTAAATCATCTTTCATAGTGTTATTTTTATGATTATTTTTACACACTATATTCCTGTTTCATTTTTGAATAGGTTCTCTGTTTTGCTTTCTCTCTGTTCATCTGTGACTTCCTGTTTTGTCTGGAATGTCTGATAGCTCCATGAGGCAGTATTCAGGTAGAGCATAAAGTATACAGTTCCTCATAAGTTATACAATGAGGAAGTCCTGCATTTGCTTTTCCTATTTTCATAAAAATAATATCAAAGCTTCCTTCCTGACCCCAACAGATTTGATTACCCAAGGACTGTGGGGGCTCTAGCATAACAATGTAAACCACAAACTGATTTAGTGTTAAAACAGTACTGGGGATCAAATTGGAATACAAAACAATCAAAATGTGGGTGCACAATCTCCACCAATTTTCCTCTTTGCTTATTAACTCTCTTGCCTTGCTGGCATATCCATTCTTATGGTAAGAAAGGGATGCCTCTCTTCCAGCACTCAAGCCTGCTTCCTTGAGTTTTTAACCCCTTCTCTCCCACAGTGCCAAGAGTAAATCCCATTAAAAGGTTAAGCTATTACAAATATTTGTGTTAAACAGGCTTTCTTTTACATTTTTTCGTCTATTTCTGTGTTTCATCCACTTTGACTAGCAGTTAGTTAAATGGCTGTCAGTATTTTCTTTTCTAGTTTTCTAGCCACCTCAGTAGGCTTATCTTTCTCTCTCATTTCTCTCTATATTGAACTCTTATTCAAATAAGAAAATACACTAATAAAAACAAATATAGAGGG
>NW_007732268.1:22422-23479 GCF_000696425.1 Galeopterus variegatus | reverse complement strand
ATTTCTATCTTTGTATGCTTGCTTATGTTAATCCTTAGACTGTGAAGTTCTTCCTTCTTTTCCAAAGTGTGAAATGCTACTCATTTATTAATATTCAAATCAAATGACATTTTCTTTAAGAACTATCTTCTGATATCCCAATGCAAAATTAAATAATTCTCCTCGTTCCTCCCAAATGAATTAAAATCTTCCCATAATACTGATAACTAGTTTAGTACTTACTAGGATTTCATAGAGCTACATACTAGAGTTATCTTTAATACAATCCGGAGGCCAAAAATAGTGTGATCCCCTTGAAGTCAGAGATTATATTTTTTTAAATTTTTATTTACCACAAAATTAAGCAAAATGGGTTTTCACTGATCTATTCATTGGTTAAATAATGATCCTCTTAACATATATCAATGGAATAACTCAATCAATGTAGCAAATACTTCTCTCCTACTTAACCTAATAACAGAGATGATATAAAAATATAGTTCCATAGATTCAAATAGAAATGGTGTCATAGTCTCTACATTGAAAACATACTGGAACCCAATCTAAATTCAGATTTTAAAAAAAATCCAAATATATGGTAAATACATAGATTAAAATAAATTTAATAGATTAAATGCATTTTCCCATTCAACATACTGTTGGTCCTCTGTAACTTGAAGCCTAATTTCGGATCCCTTATTTTTGAAATTGCTGCACAATAAATTGTCTGATACACAATTAACTGAAATTGAAACTACATAACATAGTCACCATTGAACGATGAGAACTTTTGCTTTTCATGAAGGAAACATTAAGCTAATTCTAGGAATGTGTCCTAAAGAAACAATTTGATTTACAAAAAGTCATAAAGATTCACGTGCAAGACTAAGCAACTTAATGTGCCAAATGTCTTTTATTGCACCTCTGATTTACCCTCCATCCTTCCTGACCCTGCTTGAACTTTGGATACTGACTTATAAGAACAACATAAAGGGGTTCCCTTACCCTCTGACTTCAGGTTATATTTAGCCTGTGAGAAACCCTGGCAGGAGGTAGAAAGGAAAGAGGAGGGAAGGGT
>NW_007732268.1:13148-21716 GCF_000696425.1 Galeopterus variegatus | reverse complement strand
GGTTATATTTAGCCTGTGAGAAACCCTGGCAGGAGGTAGAAAGGAAAGAGGAGGGAAGGGTCATAGTATTTATTCTACTGCTTCTTTCCCCACGCGGTCTCCTTAGGGAGGTGTGTCTGTCTACAGAAGATCACTGTTGTCCTTGAAGTGGCCTGGTCTGCATCTCCCTCTCTTTCCAGGCTTTGCTGATCTCTTCTTCTCTCTAGCTCCAGTTCCAGATTCACCACTTGTAATTCCTTTATGCTACTTCCTCTGTAAGGAAACATTCCTCAGGTTACTCTTAGTTGTGTTTACCATCTCTTTCTTATTGAGACCTTAACTAATTCAGAATAAAACACCATTGTGAGTCCGGTCATTCTTTGCCATGTTCTCTTTCTCCCATCTCTGTGATCATGAAGATATGCCAAATGGATTCCCCAGCAGCTTGGATTCCTCAATGACTAGAATGTGGGGGGAGGCCTCTCCTTGGCCTGTATTGGATATGTAGCACCAACTAAAATAAACCCTTCATAAAACCATGGATATATGGGAGGATTCCTGTTACTGTAAAATAACTAGTGTTCCACAGAATAATAGCCTAATAAGCACGTCAATTGCCAGGCAATGTTCTCAGTGTTGTGAATAAAATAAAAAACAGACAAAGTCCCTGCCTTTAGGATATTTATATTCTGCTAGGTAAGAAAGAGAACTAGAAAATAAAGAATATAATATCAGTTTATGAATAAATGTTATGATAAAAAAGTGAGTTAGGGTAAAAATAGGGTTACCATTTGTATTAATTATCTTGGGTTACCATACAAAATACTACAAACTGGATGATTTATAAAAACGGAAATTTATTCTCTCAATGATCTGGAGGCTAGAAGTCCAAAATCAAGATGTCAGCAGGGCCATGCTCCCTCTGAAACCTGTAGGGGAGAATCTTTCCTTGCCCTTTTCTAGTTGTTGCTGGCAGCTGTAAATCCATGGCATTCCTTGACTTTCAGCTGCTTCACTAGAATCTGTGCCTCTGTCATCACATGGCATTCCCCTTATGTGTCTGTACCTCTCTGTCTTCTTATAAGGACACCAGTTATTAGTCATATTGGACTAAGGGCCTACCCTACTGTAGTATGATCTCAACTTAATTTAACTAAAGACATCTGCAATGGCCCTATTTCCAAATAAGGTCGCATTCTTAGGTCCCGGGTATAAAGATTTTAACATATCTTTTTTGTGGAAATGATTCAACCCATAGCACTATTTCAGAAGAAGTGTTAGGATCAGTCTCTCTAAATGCAATAATGTAGTGATAACAATTATTATTCAAATAAAGCATATCCTATACTTGAAAATGTAGTGATAAAAGAACTTTTAACTTATAAATATTTTGTTATCTTACAATCAATATTTCTAACAGATTGCTATACTTTCTGCTACCTAGAAATCTATGTTTTTTGGTTACAACCAGGATATCACCACCAAACTTATATGTATGGAGAAGTGGGCCAAGAACATCTAACCTTTTGCACAAACTGAAATCATAATAAATACTTTAGCATGCCTTGAAAATGTTTTGTTTTGATTTCTTTGGATTCAGTATCCCTGTAATTGACAGAATAAAATGTTTAAGTATTAAAATATTACCCATTGGGATATTCATCATTGAATAAATATTACTTTTTATCCTGTCAATAGTGTTTTATTTGGAAATAAAATTTTAAAAATATATATATTTTTAAAAATTAATAATTCCCTGTTACTGAAATGTCATGTTCTCTGAGTAATAAAAGTTTATTTAAATGATATTTCTATCTATTTGAAACAGCAAAGCTGGACATTATTAAAAATTTTACCCTAAAAAATACAATATAAAAAAATTAGGAAGTTTATATTTTTAAAGAAACTAAATTGCATACTATGACAGTTTTCTTATTATTAACATCTTGTATTGGTTTGGTATATTTATTACAATTCAGGGACTGATATTGATACATTTATTAACTAAAGTCCATAGTTTATATTAGAGTTCACTCTTAGTATTTATCGTACAGTTCTATAGGTGCTGTGGATTGATTGAACTATGTCCCCAAAGTTTGTATATTAGAAGTTCAATTCCCACCATAACTGTTAAGGGTGGGAAATCTTATTATGGTAATTGATAGGTGGGGTAATTAAGTTGTAGGACCATGCCGTACTGAATGGATTAAAAATCATGGTAAGGGGTGTGGTTCTGAGGACGTTAAAAAAAGAGCACATGGAGAGATTAGTCTCTCTCTGGGCCACCACTTTCCACCATGCGAGACCACCACATTGCTGTAAAGACACCATCAAAGAAGACCACCAGATGTGTTCCCTGGACTTTGGACTTCCTACTCTCTGAAACTGTAAGCAATAAATTTCATGTTCTTATAAATTCCGCAGTTCTAGATATTTTGTTATAAGCAACTGAAACAGACTAATACAGAATAATAATAATGGGTTTTGCCAAATGCATAATATCACCATTACAGAATTATAAACAATAGTTTCATAGTTTCACTGTCCTAAAAATCTCTTTTGTTCCATTTATTTATATCCCCCCACACCAAACCCCTGGCAACTACTGATTTTTTCACTGTCTCTATAATTTTGCCTTTTCCAGAATGTGATACAGTTGAAATAATAAAATATGTAGATTTTTCAGACTGGCTTCTTTTACTTAGCAATATGCATTCAAGTTTTCTCCATGTCTTTTCATGACTGAATAGCTTATTTCTTTTTATTCCTGATTCATATTCTATTGTATAGATACAGCACAGTTTATTTATTAATTTACTTGGTGAAGGTTTTTTGTTTGTTTGTTTGTTTGTTTCCAAGTTTGGGCAATTATAAATAAAGCTGCAATAAACATTCACATACAAGATTTGTGTGGTACGGTATATTTTTTCTCTGTTCTTAAGTACTACTGTATAAATCAATTAGCAGCTAGCACTTCATTGCTAATATATGGTTGGTTTCCAACCTTAAAAGCAACTAGTGTTATAGTTTTTAAAGATAGGGTTTTTTACCGTCAATTTTGTGAAATAATGTTTTGCTGCCCTCTACATAACTATTATACACCACAGTCAGCTTTGTGTTCCTTGAGATACTCAAGAAATCAGACAGCAAGCATATCCTTGGACCAGCATCTAGATTACAGGAAGAAAAGAGAGAATAACATTTTTTGAATATATGCAACATACCAGGATTTATGCTAAGCATTACAGAGCTATAATCTCCTTATGCATATATATGATAAGGAAATTAAGGTAAGTAAGTAATGAAGCAATGCTAATTAGATCCTTTTTTTTTCTTTTAGGAACAATACAGATTCAAACTCAATTTAATTTTACTGCAAAACCACTACAGAAAAATGAAAACTTC
This sequence comes from Galeopterus variegatus, assembly GCF_000696425.1. Lineage (NCBI taxonomy): Eukaryota > Metazoa > Chordata > Mammalia > Dermoptera > Cynocephalidae > Galeopterus > Galeopterus variegatus. The sequence goes on along the minus strand of NW_007732268.1, from coordinate 18,332 downwards.
TTGATTTAATTCAAAGAATTCTAACTTGCCTACTAACTGTAAATCATATGAATACTTATGTGAATTGATTGTTTCCTTTAATGGATCAAATTATATTTAAACCATTGCACTGCTGCATCCTACTTTATTTTATTTTACTTAATTTTATATTCTATCTTTAGTAGAATTGAAATACCAGAAAGTGAAGGAAGAGAGAATACCACAAAAGAATATTTAAGTATTACTGGCCAATAATTTTTTCAAAATTAATAGCAGACACCAAATACATAACCAACAAACTTAGAGAACTCCAAACAGGGAAAATATCAAAAATGTACACATAGGTATATCTTATTCAAACTGCAAAAACAGAGACAGACAAAAGGATCCAAAGGCAAACAAAATACCTTACTTATAAGTAAATAAAGATAGGAATTATAGCTGACTTCTCAACAGAAACCATGCAAGTGAGAAGGAAGTGGGACAAAATATTTTAAGTCTTTAAAGTAAAACACAAACACACACACCCCTTTGATTTTTATTTCAAGTTAAATTATCTTTTAATATCAAAGAAGAAATAAAATTCTTCTCAAACAAAAATGGCAGGAATTTTTTGGCCAGTAGATCTGCCTTGCAAGAAATGTTAGAAGAAGTTCTTCAGCAAGAAGAAACATTACATATCAACATCAGAAATTAAATCTCCAGGAAGAAAAGAAGAATATGATAGAAAGAATAAATGAAAGTAAAGTAAAATCTTTTATTTTCTTATCCTTAATTTATCTAAAAGATAACACTTTGTTTAAAGTAATAATAGTAACAATGTATTGGATAAATACAGCATATAAGTGAATAAAATAAATGGCAGCAATGTCATAAAGAATAGGAGCAATTGGGAACGATTGTGTCTCAGGCTGTTTGGGCTGCTATAACAAATACCATAGACTGAATAGCTAGGAAACAACAGAAATTTATTTCTCACTGTTCTGTGGACTGGGAAGTCCAAGATTGAGGTGCCAGCAGATTCAGCGCCTGGTGAAGTCCTGCTTCCTGGTTCACAGATGGCAGTCTTCTTCCTGTGTCCTCACATGGCAAAAGAGCAAATGAGCTCTTTGGGGCCTCTTTTATAAGGAAACTAATCCCATTAATGAGGCCTTTGCCCTCATGAAGTAATCAATTCCCAAAATCTCCACCTCCAAATATTCTCACATTGGGGATTAGGTTTCAGCACATGAATTTGGGGGTAACACAAAGATTTAGTCTTTAGCACTCTTTATGAGGTACACATACTATACATGAAGTGATATTTGTGTTGAGTTATTTGAAGTCTTATTTGACTACAACTAGTTACAGATGTATATTACAAACTCTAAGGAAACCACTATTTTTTTTAAGTATAATTGACATGCTAAGAGAGGAGATAAAATGAAATTACACAAAAATGTTAGTTAAGAGAAGGCAGAAAAATAGTGTGTGTGAATGGGGGGAGTGGCAAAGAATAAGTGATATGACTAGAAAATAGTTACAAACATGGTAGGTATCAGTCCAACTAATATCAAGAATTGACTTCAAATATTTAAATGTACACTTTAGGTAAACCAATTAAAATACAGCTATTGTCAGAGGGAACAAAAATATAAGACTCAACTTCTAGTTGGTACAGCTTTTCTCTTTATTTAATTAATAAGCCTGAACATCATTTTACATCTAATTTTAAAGTTAAGTTAAAAACCCATACTGATGAGTATATTTTTGTCTTACACAGTTCAATGACATTTATAATAATAATCTCAGGTTGCCATGAAACTTATCTGTTATGTCTACAAGCACAACATATCTGTGTCACTGTAGTTTACCTGTGACTACCTGCCCAGAGCTCACTTTGAAAATTCACTTTCCTGCTGAAGTTTCATGACATTCATGGAATTGAGGAAAATGTAAATATACTCATTTTAAGGTAAAAATAAAGTTTAGCCCTAAAAATTCCTGAATGTCCAAATTTTATGTGATATTCTATTAAATACTAGAGGAAATTAGTACTAAAATATCATATACATTTTGAGAAACTTTGAGCCATTAGTGTATGAGATCCTATAATGTGAGTTAGCACTTTCTGTCTTTTATAAAAACTGTATGTTATTTTTTACATTTTCCCCATGTTTAACCCCAATGCATTGTTCTGGATTAAATGAGGCCTAATTTATTTACTGAGCAAGGCACATATTTCTCAAACAAGATTTGAATGACCACCATGCACATGCATATATCTGGCCAGTTGGCTTCTCTCTGCTTTTCTTTATGATTAAGTAAATCTTTATAATATATGAGAAATAACACAGTAATCTGAGAAAAGAAAGACAAGAGAGAGTCAGTAGCAGAGAGATATGTTGGAAAACATGGACAAGATTAATGCAAACTCAGTTTTGAAACCTATTTGCTATTGTGTCCTAAATCACTGTGTGAGTATCATCAGGATGAAGTAGTCTTTTGTACAGAAGTAACAGCACAAAAATAATGGAATTGTTCTGTTATTTTAAAGGAGTAATTATAAAAAGTAAATGGATCTCTTTTTTATAGTTAAAAAATAACACCCTAAATCTACAGGGACATGAGTATGTATAATTCACTGTTTTACATAGCACTCACATTTCTGTCTTCTACAAATGATGATAACTGAGCTAATGAAATGCCCTGTGCTAGGGTTTAAATGTACATGTTCCTCTGAAATTTACATGTTGAAGCTTGTACCCAGGGTTATGGAATTAAGATGTGGGGCCTTTTGGGAAGTGATTAAGTCATGAGGGCTCTTCTTTCATGAGTAAGTCCAAAGACCTTATAGAAGAAGCCTCATAGAGCTGCCTGGCCCTTACATCTCTGCCATGTGCCATCTGTCTTTTCTCTATCTGCCATGTGAGGACACTGCAAGACGGGAAGGCCCTCACCAGATACTGAATCTGCAGGCATCTTGATCTTGAACTTCCCAGTCTCTAGAACTGTGAGAAAATGTTTCTGTTCTTTGTAAATTACCCAGTCTAAGTTACTTTGTTATATAAAACAAACCAAAACATGGCCTCAAGAAGAATAAGAAAAAAGACCCTCAGTTATAGGGAAAAGCTGTTGATGAGATGATGGGAAATTGAATATGCTCAAGTCAGTGTCATTAACAAGAAGAAGAAACACAGATGATGGAGTACAGAACCTCACCCAAAGATCAGTTACAGTGCCTAGATCTCCTCGTTCATGTTTTACTGTTGTTGATGTTTCTATGAGGAAAATTAACTAGTTTATGTACCAGGGAATCATTTGGTTAGGAAGACCATGTCAATAAGTTTCTTCATTGACTAGCCTTTCAAGCAATGAGAACCTCCTGGAAAAGAAGGATGTTTTTGTTGTAGATCCATGCAGCAAGCTACCATTTATAACAGTTTTGTTCTTTCCACAGCATTCATATTAATAACCAGATAAAAAGTGAACCAAAAATAAAAAAAGAAAAAGTGAATGAAAATTTATTTTTCTTCAATTTGAGCAAAAGTATTTAAAAATGTATACACTACATACAACGTCTAAAAAAATAGGTATTTGGAAAAAAAATTTCATAAGCAAAAATATTTACTGCTGTCCATATTTTGATTCTATTTAGAGTTAATAAAAGTCCTATGATCCAGGGAAACCACACGCAGGATAGTAACTTTGAGCACTTTTTCATTCAATCCACATTGCTGGCAATGAGAGGTCAGAAGCCCAAGCTAGAAAAAGAAAGCTCATTCTGTCTAGTGAATTTCTTGCTCTCAGTGCCCTGAATTTCACTCAACTTGTAATTGGAATTACAGGACTAGGGACTATCTAATGGAGAATATTAAAGCTAGTTTTCTCATATATGCAGCGATTTCATATGAGAGAAAAAACATTCACATAAAATATTTTTCTACACATGAAAATAAATTTTGTTTGTGCTATCTGTGCTATTTTACTCTTTGCTAAATATACATAATAACTTAACAAAGATACAATAAAAGCCATACTTTGATTTGTCTACTGTCTTTATAGATTCCAAAGGTTTAAACAGAATTCAGAAAAACACATAAACCACTCAGTCAATTTGAATGTTATATTATAAATAAAACCACACTGATGTAATCTTGCCCTTTGATGTTCTATTACTTATAGTAGCAAGTTAAAGTTTTCATAGCTATAAATGATAACCAATTATAAAAAAAATAATGTCATTTTCCTCAATGGTTGCAGTAAACTGTAATTATCATTACAAGAAAAGCAAGTTATTTTCTACAAATGAAAACATTATTTATGCATCTTGAGTTTTATGTATTTTGGATTTAAAAAAATTAAGTGCAGTTCAATGAGTGTTTTGATTTTAAAAGAATGAACAAAGAATTCTAAGCTACATTCTGATGTAGGCATGCTGCCAAAACATTAGCAGTCTGACTTAAAATATATCTTCAATCTCATTATTCCTTCTATGCAAAAGATGAATTGGATTTATTGAAAATAATGCATTGAAGGTGTAAATTTAATATTCTTTCTTCCAGGGTATCTGTTCCTTCTCTCAGTGTAAGTAAAAATTGGTTTATTGTATGCAAAAATATAATTATTGACTTCTAAGTGCTATTGGGAAAAAATATATATATGAGACTACTTCGAAAAGTTTGTGGAAAAATAGAATTAAAATATAATAGGAATCTTTTCATGAACTTTTTGAAGTATCCTTGTGTGTGTGTATATATATACATATTCATATATATATGGTATCTATATAGATAAATATAAATATAAACATCATTCAGAAATGGCTTAAGGTACTTTAGGTATTATTATGGATTGAATTTTGTTCCCCAAAACTTCCATGTGTTGGAGACTTGGTCTCCACTGTGACAATGTTAAGAGGGTGGGAAATCCTACTGTCGTAATTAAAAAGTGGGGCATTGAAGAGCTGATTAAGTTGATTATTTAACGGTGGTCATGGGCATAGTTCTGAAGGCTTTAAAAGGAAAGCTCATGAGAAGCCCTCTCTCTCTGCTCCACAATCTCCTTATATGATACCCCATGTCTCTGAAGCCACCACCAAGGAAAGCCTTCACCAGATGTGTTCCCTGGATTTTGGACTTCCCAGTCTCAGAAACTGTAAGCAATGTGTGTGTGTGTGTGTGTGTGTGTGTATGTGTGTGTGTATATATATATATATATATATAT
>NW_007732268.1:9693-12554 GCF_000696425.1 Galeopterus variegatus | reverse complement strand
TATATATTTTTTTTTTTTAATGAAAGAAGGCATTTTGTTCCAGATGTTTTGTTCCAAGCTACAGACATATACTGTACAGAAAGTAGTACGTGAATTGATGCTGTCCCAAATTTAGTCCCCACTGTGACAGTGTAAAGTGAGTGGGAAATCCTATTGTGATGATTGAAAGGTGAGGCCATGAAACAGGTGATTAGATTGTAGGACCTTGCCATAGTAAATGGATTAATAATGGTGGTCAGGTGTGTGGTTTTGAGGGCTTTAAAAAGAGAGCACATGAAAGACTCCTTTTCTCTGCTCTGCCATTTTCTGCCATGTAAGACCTCTGTGTTGCTGTAAAACTATCACCAAAAAGACCTTCACCAGATGTGTTCCCTGGACTTTGGACTCCCCAGCCTCAGAAACTTTAAGCAATAATTTTTTTTTTCTTTATAAAATACCCCGTTCCATGTATTTTGTTATAAGCAGCAGAAACGGACTAACAGGTATATAATCTTATGTTTTGAGTTACAGAAAAGGAATATTTTCCAATAACATTAAAGCTTATATAAGATTAGATAATTGGTAAGTTAGGATTCTAATAAGTGGTAAGTGAATAATTATTTGTGTACATTGCATGCATAGTATCCTACTATGTATTGCCTAAATATATACAAGAAATGCAATATATACAAGTTCTGTGCCTCCAAATGGCTTCCAACTGAGAATAGTAAGGGACAAAAGCTGACACATACACAAAAAATAATATATGAACACTGTATATTGTGCAATTATTTTATTCTTTTAATAGCAGCTTTTGAGCAACAACTATATTAAGGCTGTAGGAATAAGGAAATGAAACAAATGTGTATTTTACTCTTTGGAGAAGGGCAATAAAAAAGTGAAAGCAAAAATAATCAAGGCAAAATCAAATAAAGCCTGATTTCTCTCTCTCATATGTAGATATGCATAAAAATGAAATACATTTTTATTAGGAAAATTACAAAGTTTTATGATGAAATTGCATTTAATTTGGATTTAAGAAGGGTCAAAAGTATGTGCCATAGTATTCTTCGTGCTGCTCTAACATAATACCACAGACTTGGTAATTTATAAAAAACAGAAATTTATTCCTCACAGTTCTGGAGTCTGGAAAGTCCAAGTGCAATGGATCAACCCCCGCTGAGGCCTTCTTGCTGCATCCCCACATGGCAGAAGGCAGAAAGCACAAAAAAGAACAAACTCCCTCTGTCAAGCTACTTTATAAGATCATCTAATCCTATTCACAAGGAAGGAAGCCTTATGGAATAATCACCTCTTATAGGCTCTATCTCTTAATACTATCACATTGGCAAGTCCTGATATTTGGAGGGGACACACTGAAATCACAGCAGTATGCATTTCACCATAAAATAATCTTAAGTATAAAGAGAGCATAAAATGAATAATACCTTCAAAAATATTTATCCATTAAATTTATTAATTCACTCACTCATTCACTAGCTGAACATATTCTGAGGGACTTGTAAGAATGTAGAGAAAACAAACCTCAGAATTCTCTTGTGACTGAAGCATTAAAGGGAAAGTAGTAGCAAAAGCTGAAAAGACAAAATGAAATGAAAAAGTGGAGGATTTTAAATTTCTTTTTAAATAAATGTGTGCTGTAATCTTTATGGAAGTTAGAGCCAATTTACTCTGTTCTAAGCTTCATCATAGCAGGCTGGAAACTCCCTGTAGATAAAATGGACACCAACAGCAATATAATACTAACATGTGCTCAGGCCAGTTTACTCCATATATCAGGAGAAGGAGCTGTGCATTATTACAGTCTGTGGTTTCTCCAAACAGAAATGGAGGGAAGTAGAATAGATAAAATAATGCACATAAGACCTTTATTACCTGGACTCATTCAGAGTCCATCCAAGAAGCAATGAGTCATTAGGGCTCAGGAAGTTTCTAGAGCAGGTGATCTCAAAGCAATCCTTTTGTATATAACTCAGATTCTTCCACTGCACAGTTAGAACCCTCCTAAGCTGCACCCCAGCTTTCCCCCAAGGTGGGGTATTCTACACCACTGAAAAGTGGGCCATAAATTGCTATTTGTCTCTAGAGTATGATAGAGCATCCAATGACAGAATCCAGTCTGGACCAGTGAAAATCTGGTGCAGACCTTATATATTAGTCCGTGGTTGTGTTGCTATAACAGAAATACCTGAGACTGGGTAATTTATAGAGAACAGAGGTTTATTTGGCTTATGATTCTGGGACAGCTGCCTCTGGTGCAGGCCTCAGGCTACTTATACTCGTGGCAGGAAGTGTCAGGCAGCCAGCAGGTACAAGCAGGATCACATGGTGAGAGGAAGCAAAAGAGAGAGGGGGGAGAGGTGCCAGGATCATTTTAAACAGCCATCTCTCACTACGTGGCAGGAAGTGTCAGGCAGCCAGCAGGTACAAGCAGGATCACATGGTGAGAGGAAGCAAGAGAGAGGGGGGAGAGGTGCCAGGATCATTTTAAACAGCCATCTCTCACTGGGGAACTAACAGAGTGGGAACTCACTCACGACCCCCAACCCCCAGGGACAGCATTAATTCTTTCATAAGGGATCTGCCCCATGACTCAACAGCTTTCAATGCTGCTACATTGGGGATCAGATTTCCACATGACTTTTGGGGGGACAGTAACATCCAAACTCTATGCCCCCAGGGACAGCATTAATTCTTTCATAAGGGATCTGCCCCATGACTCAACAGCTTTCAATACTGCTACATTGGGGATCAGATTTCCACATGACTTTTGGGGGGACAGTAACATCCAAACTCTATAATTCCACCCCTAGCCCCCCAACACTCATGTCACCCTCACATAAAAAATACAATCATTCCAT
>NW_007732268.1:8074-9513 GCF_000696425.1 Galeopterus variegatus | reverse complement strand
GGGGCAGGGCTGCTCCAGCCAGAGCAGCTGGGATGCAGGGAGCAGGTTCCCAAGGGCAGCTGTGCCCTAGGTCTGTCCTTTGGAACAACTTGGTCCTCCTAGACCTCCAGGTCTATGATGGGAGGGGTGCCCTTCCAGACCTTTGAAATCCCTTCAGGGCCTTTCTCCTATTGGCTTGGCTATTAGCATCTGGCTGCCTCATCACTAAGCTAATGTCTTTAGCAATCAGTTTATCTGCTGCCCTCTGCATTTTTCTCCTGCTCTCTGCTTCTCTCCCACATGGCCAGGCTGCAAATTTTGCAAATATTTATGCTCTGCTTCCCTTTTAAATTCTGGTTTTACATCATGCCTTTTCTGCCATAACTTAGCATAGGCTGTGATAAATAGCCATGCAGCTTCCTTAATGCTTTGCTGCTTGGAAATTTCTTCCACCAAACATTCTGGTTCACAGCTCTTAAGTTCCACCTCCCACAAAGTCCTCAAGCATGGACATAATGCAGCCCAGTTCCTTGCTATGGTGTAGCAAGGGTGATCATTTGTCCAATTCCCATTAAGTTCCTCATTTCTATCTGAGACCTCATCATCTGCATGGCCTATACTGTCCACATTTCTATCAGCATTCTGGTCACAACCATTTCACCGATCTCTAAAATGTTCCAAACTTTCCCTCATCTTTTTGTCTTCTTCTGAGTCTTCCAAACTCCTCCAACCTTTGCTCATTACCCAGTTCCAAAGCCACTTCCACATTTTCACGTATCTGTAGAGCAACACCCCACTCCTCAGTACCAGTTTTCTGTATTAGTCTGTTTTTGTATTGCTATAATGGAATACTTGAAGCTGGGGAGTTTATAAAGAACAGAGGTTTATTTGGCTTACGATTCTGGGATGGCTGCATCTGGTGTGGGCCTCAGGCTGCTTCTACTCATGGCAGGAAGTGTCAGGCAGCCAGCAAGTGCAAGCAGATCACATGGTGAGAGGAAGCAAGAGAGAGAGAGAAAGGAGGTGCCACGGTCTTTTTAAACAACCAGCTCTCACCAGGATCTGATAGAGTGAGAACACTCTCATTATCCCTATCCCCCAGGGAGAGCATTAATTCATTCGTGAGGGCTCTGCCTCACAACTCAAACAGCTCTTAACACTGCCACATTGGGGATCAGATTTCCACATGAGTTTTGGGGGGACAATAACATCAGAATTCTATCATCATGGCTTTGTTCATTCAGGATGGAAAGCTTTTTATTTGCACTATGTTTGAAAGGAGATGCTTTATGGTCCGGTACATGAGGGGAGTGTTTCTCTGAAAATGGGTTCAACCCACTGGAAGAAGAGATTGTGAATGTAGATAAGCCGTATCCTGATTACTTCACTTGGACCCTGAAATTACCTTTAGCTAAAATCAGACTACCCTTAAGCTTAGTTATGTAAGTCAAGTTTTTTTT
>NW_007732268.1:5409-7604 GCF_000696425.1 Galeopterus variegatus | reverse complement strand
TTTTTTTTCCCCCAGCTTATGTTACTTGCCCACAAAAGAGTCTTAAGGGTGACAAATGGTCTTTTAGGTATAAACCTCAGAAGAGTATTCAGGATGAGAAGAATCACTTCCAAGGGAATGTTAATGCTATTATCCTGGGACAGGATGAATTAAAAAAAATGCATCTGGAGGACTTCTACACTTAATGAACAGGCAAAGAAAGGGAAACTAATAAAAACAGCTAGTGGAGGAATGGTAATAGAGAAAAAGAGAAAACTATTTCCTTTGAAATTTCTATATGATATTTATTCTCTACTGGCTAAATCTCCTTATTCATACTAGACAGAACTTAAACTCTAACTGTGTTATTGATGTCTCCTAGATGAAACCATACTTTTCCCGAATAAAACTGGGGAACTAAATGCTACTAAGGAAGCTGCTGTTGTTGCTGTTCTAAAATAGATATGGGTTCTTTTAAGCTTTCAAAGTTATTTTGTAGTATTAAAGATTCAAATAGAACAAAATACCGCTATATAAGGGTTCAAATATTTGGACTTATATTTATATAGTCAAGGATTATCATCAAGTTTTGGTACTGGGTATTATTCAAAGAGGGAACTTCACTCTTTAGTTTCATGATTGCTAGAGGCAATAATCACTTGTTTACTCCTTTTATTTCCTTTCAAAATTCTTGTTCCCAGCAGGTTAGAATCTTTCAGAGTGAAAGCTCCATAGGGGCCTGAAGAAAGCAGAAAAGCACCTTCATAACACAATTCATTTACTAGATACACCATCCTAAATTTTGTCTTAGAGAATAATCAGTGATCTTTTTCTACTACTTATATCTTTTCAGGAATGATTTTGGTATGAGCAACAGAGTATTGGAAATTACTTCAGATGATACAATTTTTTTTTGTTGTTGTTAGAATTGTTTTTTGATAGAATTGATTTTTGGATAGAATCTGGGCCTACTAATCAATTAAGTGCTAGAAGCCAAATTCTTGCAGGTCTAAGGCTGGATCCTGGTCCCTGTGCTGCTGGGGAGCTGGGGTTGAGGGGGTGGGGCATGCAGCTCTGCCAAGTATAGGCAGCTCTTATGGAGCCAAACATTTAGAGTTTCTTTTTGCTAAGATGTTCCTCTTTGCTAAGTCTACTTGATTAGACTTTCCCCTTTCTTATTCCGGAATCCAAGTGATAAGAATGAGTGATAAATAGTTTTGTTTGTGGAAATTTTTAAAATTCAGGAGAAATGGCAAAGATTACACTTTTTCTGAGACCATCTTTAAAAATAAAGTATCTGATTCACATTATTTTTCTAAACCTTCTATACTAGCTATTCACTTATTCACATTTTAAAATTTGTATATTGTGATTGCTTATTGTTAATTATATAAATAGAAATAGTTATGATCCTTGATTGTAGATTCCTTATTATTTTCTTTTTACTACTCATATTTGTTTTATGCATAGAAAAAATTCCAGCTTTTATGAATTCTGAAAACTGTTCAATGATTTCAAAAGGAATATAGTGTGGTAGATGGAAATCTCAGATGACCTTATGACCTTTGCTCCCTGGTGTTCCTGCTCTGAGTAGATTGCATTATATGGCAAAAGGGATTTTGCACATGTAATTAGTGTTAATAACCAGTTTACCATAACACAAGGATATTATCCAGGTGGGCCTAATCTAATTAAATGAGCTCCAGTAGAGTTTCTTTCCGGCTTCTAGCAGAAGTCAAAGTGACTTGAAGCATAAGGCTTTAGTGCTAACTTTGAAGACAGAAGGGGCCACATCCAAAGACAGAGAGCGTCCTCCCCAGCAAACAGCCAGAAGGAAATGGAAGCCTTCATGCTACAACCATAGGAACTGAATTCTTCCAAGAACCTGAATGAGCTTAGAGGTGACTTTTTCCCCAGAGCTTCCAGATGAGAGCTCTGTCTTGCCGATCCCAGAACTTGACCTTGTCAGTTCCTAAGGAAAGAACCCAGTAGTGTCTGCCTGGACTTCTGATCTACAAAACTGTGGGATAATAATTGGGTATTATTTTAAGACACAAAGTTTGCTATAATTTGTTATGCAGCAATAAAAAACAAGGAAAATTAAAACTATGTAGTCTTTTGTTATTTTTTATGAGTATTTTAATCCAAAGAAGCAGAAATATTTTATTATCTATTCTGTCATGAGTTTGTTTACTACCATTTTCTATATTAATAAA
>NW_007732268.1:3249-5226 GCF_000696425.1 Galeopterus variegatus | reverse complement strand
TGGGATAATAATTGGGTATTATTTTAAGACACAAAGTTTGCTATAATTTGTTATGCAGCAATAAAAAACAAGGAAAATTAAAACTATGTAGTCTTTTGTTATTTTTTATGAGTATTTTAATCCAAAGAAGCAGAAATATTTTATTATCTATTCTGTCATGAGTTTGTTTACTACCATTTTCTATATTAATAAATTTAAATTATCAAAACTATTTCTTCAAGAGTTGGTGAGAAAATATATTCTTATAATTAAAAAATAATAATTGTGTATTTTAATATTTCAGTTATAGTTTTTAGTTGGAGTTTTATATTTCCTTTCATATTTTTCTCATTTATTGTCTATCGGGTTTTCATTTATTTAGGTTTTTCTCTAACTTGGCTTTCCTCTCTTCCAGTCCATCTATGTTTCATTTTTTCAAATATCCCTATCAAATTGTCTTCCTCCCCACTTACTAGATGAATTCATACTTTTCCTCTTATAGTTGTATATGCAATTCTGTTTCTTTTAGTTCACATTTTACTGTTTTAATTCATTAATCATATATTTTATTGTTCTAAATAAAAAATCATTTTCCTGAAGCAATTATTGACATTTTCAAAGTGTGATACACTCCTGTGAAACTTTACCAACACACACACTTGGACTTAACATTCCTATTTCATAGTAACTGTATTTTACTCCAAACTTCTTATTCTATAAGTAAAAACTCATTATTAGCTAAAAATTGAAATTTTATGTTAAATAATTTGTGTAATTTCTTGTGCAAATATTTTTTTTTTTCTTTTTCTGGTTGAACAATAGGGCCAAAATATAAAAGCAACAATATGGCAAACATTTCTCTGACATATTTACTCTGTAAGTGTCTTGTAAAGACGGCTTCTAAGAATATTTCTTCTTTTTTTAAACTTTCTTTTGTTTTCTAATATCTCCCATTTGATAATTAATATGTAACAATAAGTTATTTGTGCCTGTTTTGTCTGTTCTTCCTTACAGTCTAGTCTCCTAATCATATTATTCTATCCTATTTTCTTAGAATCAATATCCAAGTTTTATTTAACTTTGATTCATATAATTTTCGTTCAGTATCCTATATTTTCTCTGCTTTCTTTCTTGTGGTATCTCATTTTAATTATTAAAAATTCACTTAGTGGATTATTGGTAACTTACCTTCCTTCAATTCTGCATAAACTAGCTCAAAATTATAAATCCTTATTTTGCAAATATTTTTTCTTCCCAGTCATATTTCACTAAGATATAATCAAATTTATAATCAAATATTTTATTAAATTTAGTTCCTCTTTTATTTCTCTAATTCCAATAAATAAATATGACGGTACTTCACAAAGTTCATGAAAAAATAGAATTAAATGATAATATAAATCTTTTTATGAACTTCTTGAAGTCCCTTTGTATATTTTTCTTGTTAAATTTCCTTTTTTAATACTTCTTGAAGTCCCTTTGTATATTTTTCTTGTTAAATTTCCTTTTTTAATACTAATACATTACTTTCTATTTTACATGTGCACAACTCCATTTCTTGGTATATAATTTCTTTCAATGGTGTGATGTAGTAACAAAAAGAAATAACATCCATGAATGCATTTTAGAAAACTTACAAAAGAGCTACCAAAAGAGCTATCAATAGTATATGGATGCTCTCCAGTAAGACTTAGATGACATACGTAAAATTCAACGATAAGTTTCACTTTTAAAATAGTCTAACTAGATAGAATACAATAGATGATTTAGAAAGTACTATAACCATCTTGCCTCAATTGACATGCATAAAGGAGTAGAATTAGAGAGGTATTTATAAAATTGTTAACAATTGACCCAAATCATTGCTCTTTATTCAGAAATATTCAATAATTTAGAAAAAAAATAGTTATTACTGTCTAAATCAGTTTTTCTTTATGTCCATAAATATTTGTTTGCTATAGTCAATACTTATTGAGATCTTTGTCTTCTATGACACTG
>NW_007732268.1:1837-3128 GCF_000696425.1 Galeopterus variegatus | reverse complement strand
AGAAATATTCAATAATTTAGAAAAAAAATAGTTATTACTGTCTAAATCAGTTTTTCTTTATGTCCATAAATATTTGTTTGCTATAGTCAATACTTATTGAGATCTTTGTCTTCTATGACACTGCAGCCTTCCAGTTTTGTTTCCATTTTTTGTTCTTTCCACTGGATCATTTTATTTCTCTTATTGGAGTCTAGGAGTCATACCCTTGGGCTCAGTCTTTTCCTATATTCTGTAAATCCATTTCACCCACCCAAGTTGCACCTCTTCTTTGCTTTCCCATTTCAGTAAATGATGTCCTCTTTGGTTTAGAAACCCGAAGTCCATTGTTCCTTTCATTACGCCTGTGTAATCAATGACTAAATTGTAGTGAATAAGCATGGTAGTGGCAAATATCATGCTTGTCTACATTTCTATAGCTACTATCCTTTAAAAAACTCATTACTTGATTCCTGAATTGCAAAATTCTGGTCTGCTTTTTAGTCTTTTTCTTGCTACTCTCTAAAACACAGTAAATGTAACTATTGGGAACAAAATTGTAACTATCAATGCCAATTTAAAATATTTTAACTGCCTAAGGTTGGGGAAACAAGAGGTAGACATAACCATTAAAAATATTAGCCCGTTCAATGACAATTCGTACTTTAGAAACAAGTAAACTTTAAAACCTGAGGAAAAAATAGGCTTGCACCGAAAAACAAACAACATTAAAAAAGCAAACAAAACCCATAAACAGTAAGGGTTATTGTACAAGGAGGACAGAAAAGAAGAGCTAGACCAATTTAACACTACCCAACATTTAACAGAAATAACAGAAATTATACATCTATTCTCTACACAATTCGAAACCAAAAACAAAGTGTGATGCTTTCTCAAGATATTTTGGCCAGAGGACATATAAGCAGAATGATTTAAATACCTTGAGACTTATGAGACTTGCTATACAGCCAGCATATGGTCATTTTATTTTGTAAACTATCCTGTGTGCTCTTGAAAAGAATGTGCCTTCTGTTTATATGTCAGTTAGGTGAAGTTAAAACAAAATTCTAACAGTTATAAAAGAATAAGAGCCAATCACCTGCTGAGGACCAAAGTCTTATACATCAAGGTTTAACCACAACCTGGTTGCAAGAAGATAATGAGAAATGTATTAGTATTGAAAGTATTGAAAGAAAGCAACTCTGATGTAGAATTTTATATACAACCAAAATGCTATTAAAACATTTGAGAGCATTTATAAAAATACTCCTAGGCACACTCTGCCTCAAGTGGTTTGCTAACCAAAACACATACT
>NW_007732268.1:0-267 GCF_000696425.1 Galeopterus variegatus | reverse complement strand
AATAAATGTGATGATAATAAATTTTTAAAATTAAATTTAAAAAAGACTATCAATATTTTTGCTTAAGTTCTTAGTTTAATCAATAGGCGTTTACAAATGGGATAATCCTTTAAGGGGCAAAGGATAGTCAATAGTGCTCTTACTTCCCTGAAATACCTTTTTCTTCACTATTTTTGTCCTAATTTTTAATGCTTTGGCAACTTTTCGATACCACCATGCATATTTTTTATACAGTTTCCTTAAGGGGAGAATGAGCAGAGAGTTATT
>NW_007732267.1:135905-137354 GCF_000696425.1 Galeopterus variegatus | reverse complement strand
GGGTCACTCACAAAGCTCCCAGAGCTGGGCTGGTCCCACGCCTTCCTCTCCGTCTCTGTGTCGCCATTGCCATCTTTCCTGGCCTTTGTTGCCTTGGGCTGCTCGGTCTCCCGGCATGGTTGCGGCGCTCTCAGGAATCTTCTTTTGCATTGGCCCTAAAACCTCGAGACTGTAGTTGCTTTTTTTCGTTGTAGATTAGTTGATCAGTGATTTATTTGTTTTTTGTTGCTCTTGGAAATGCAAATAGTACTCTGGCAGCACAGCGCACACTTCACAGGCTCTCTCTGTCCTCTGGCACGCTCACTCCAGACCTGTCGCCATCTTGCTCCCCAGAAAGGATCCTTTTAGATTGAATCTGTTTGAAGATCTTTGAGCCTCCTGGATCTGAAAGTCCATGTCTCCCTATACCTGGGAAGTTTTTGCTTATTATTTCATTGAAAAAGTTTTCCATGCCTTTTCCTTTCTCCTCTCCTTCTGGAACACCCATGATTCAAATGTTTGTGAACTTAAGGTGTGTGCTAGCTTTCTTAGATTTTCTGGGTTATTTAGAAAAGACTGTCTTCAAGATCAGAAATTCTNAACTTAAGGTGTCTGCTAGCTTTCTTAGATTTTCTGGGTTATTTAGAAAAGACTGTCTTCAAGATCAGAAATTCTCTTTTGCTTGCTCTAGCCTGCTGCGTGAGGTCCCAGTTGTGTCTTTTATTTTGGTGAATGAATATTTCAGATCTGTGAGATTTGCTACATTCTTTTTTTAGAAAGATATTAACCTCTTTGTAAGTTTTCTCCTTCATTACCTGTATTTTTTTCTCATTTAATTATGTTGTCTAACAGTGTCTTCTCATATTTCATTGAGTTTTTTTTAAGATTGTAGCTCAGAATTCCTTTTCAGACATTCAAGCATTTCCTGTACTATAGGGTCTAGTATATGAGAATTAGTGTACTCTTTTGTGGTGTCATGTTTTTCCTGCTTTTTGTATTTCTAGTATCTCTATATTGATTTCTAGTCATCTGGTAGAGCAGTTGCTTCTTTTATTACTCTGGAGTGGACTTTGAGGAGAGAATACTTCCTCTTCTCTTTCCTGTCTCCACTGGTGACTCTCCTTGTGTCAATGTAGCTGTGGGTGGCAGGGTGCCTGCACAGTGGCTGTGGCTGCTACTGTGGTGGTGAGCTGCCCTTGTGGTGGCATTGTCTGTGGTGGTATTGTCTGTGGTGGTGACTGTGGTAGACTATCTGCATGGAAATGGAGTTTTCAGCATGGTCCTCCCTTCTGCTGAGCAGTGGGGGCTGCCCTCAACTCCTACCTAGGATGTGCTTCTACCTTCTGTCAGGTGGTGGGGGCTGCCCTTGGCTCCTGACCATGTTTTGGTCTTGAGCAGTTATTTAATCCAGGTATATTTTTTCGTTGCCTATTAATTGAAGAGATAGGAATGGCCTATCTTTAATGTGTT
>NW_007732267.1:132882-134488 GCF_000696425.1 Galeopterus variegatus | reverse complement strand
CTCTGAATTTGAATCAACTACCCGATCCTGACAGTACAGTGTCATTCTCTTGATATTTTGTTATTTTTTGTCATTGTAGAGAATTAAGAAGATTGTTTAACCAAGTGCATGGAAGAGGTAAATTAATATTTCCATATCTCAGATTCCAGTCTGAGCTCTGTTGCTACTCTGTTGCCATGATCTCCACCTACTAGTACTACTTTCTTAAATATAGTTATTCATATGTAACATTCAAATGGGTCTAAAGATAAAATAAATTCATGTTGCCGAAAACATCTATACTTTACCAACTGGTTTGAGCCGTGCGGAGGCAGCATGGCGAAGAGAGAAGAGCCTTGGTTTGGGGTCAGAAACCTGGGTTTAAACTTGAATTCAACATTTATCAGTTTTGTGACTCTGGAAAAAATTCCTTCATTTCTCTTATGTCTGTTTTCTCATTTGTAATGCAAAGTTAGTAAGCCTTATCTAAGCTAAAAGATTTAAATGGGAACATGCGTGTGTTCTCCTTGGTGTTCTCTTGCTTCTTCATCCTAATTAACTAACTTAACATTTTACTGTCTCTCCACAATACCTTTCAATGCACCCGAACTAACAACTTTACCCTGAATGATTAGACAGAGTTAACCAAAGCCAGAGAAATTTGACAGTGAAAATTTACTCAAGCACCCTATTGCTTTTGTTTTTAAAATCAAATAACTGTTTAACCTATTTTTTNATTTATTGACCTTCATTTAAAAATTAATTTTTCTTTGTAAATAGAATTTAAGCCTCTTTCCTCCTGTTTGAACTCTGCTGGAGAAAAGAAATGCGCAGATTTCATTTTTTTCCTCAGAAAAATTGGAGTGCCTCTCTCCATTGCTTAGAAAAGATTAAATGATTGAAAGTATTACTAATCTGTGGTGATATTTCATTATCATGGTGCGGTTTAGAGCAAAGGATGTTTATGTCAACAATTCACACTAAACAATGGTGTAGAAAAATATTTTTAGGACAGTATCTTTGATTTTTACTTACGTTTATTTATATATCTTCTAATCTACAAATTATGGTAATTTTCAATAGTCCTCATCATCGTTAGTGTAAATTAGCAAGAGAATTTCTCCAATCTGTAATTTCTTATTGATGGGAAACAATTGAGATTACATTACTTAATGAGAACTAGGCAGAGTTCGGCAGCCAGTGGGAAACTAGAATACTACGGAACACCATGCTTTTATTGATAGAGTTAAAAACAAACTAAGATACTGGGAATAGTCAGGGTAATGGAAAGATTGTTTCCTAAACGAAGTTGCAGTAACTCCTTTATGCCACTAGGGTATTAATAGTGCTGGAAAGAAGCAAGTGATTGGAATCCCGGAAGAGTTTTAATCCCAGGAGAGAACCAGGCAGGTTAAGCCAGTCATTCTACCTTCTCTCCTTTTCTTCCATCAAGTTACAGTGACTTTAAAGCAAGATAACAGATATTTTGGGCTGAGCTCGTGGTGCACTCAGGAGAGTGTGGCGCTGGGAGTGCAGCGCTGGGGGTGCAGCAGCGCTCCCGCTGCAGGTTCAGATCCTATATAGGGATGACCGGTGCACTCACAGTGCTCACTGGCTGAGCACGGTG
>NW_007732267.1:124354-131434 GCF_000696425.1 Galeopterus variegatus | reverse complement strand
TTTTTTCCATCAAATTGGCTGCTTTTGTCACTATTTAATCAGAATGATAGATGAGTACTTTGGTTATGTGGTAGAGATAGGCGTTAAGAATATTGCTTATGAAACTTGCATGGTAATTTAGGTGGTATCCAGAAATTAGTTTACTAAATAGAGGTAAACAATCAACAAAGAATTTGTTCATACAAGTAAATTGCATCATGCAAAATGAATTCAAACAGAGTCCTGTATCTTCCAAATAAAACAATTTTATTCAGTATTTCTGCTCTTGGAGAACCTGCATAGATAAACTTTTAAATAAACATTCCTTATATTTTTCACACAAGTCCCTTTTACTAGCTTACCTGGATGAAACCTGAGATTGATTTAAAGGATGATTATATAACTAGGAACTTTCAAAGACTATGTACATTATTTACACAGCAGATAGTGCTGTTTATACAAACTACTGCACTTGAGGTGGTAAATATATGTTTGGAACATAAAAAGCTTTTACACTGCTAGGAATAGAACATTTATTTACAAGATTTACTTGGTTGGCTGATTGATTTGATTTTATAGGATTACATTGTATCTAAGCTAACATGCAGTGTGTTAAGGTACACTTTGTATATGAAGAAATATTCTGCATGTCTTTTTGTGGTATTAGTAAAATTTTAGTATAAGTGAAAATATGACAGTACTTTCATGTTTGAACAGAGTGACAATGAAAATATATTCACTTGGCGTAGCATGTTCTTTTCATTCAAGCTAATGGGTATTCTTTGAAAGAAGAAACAAACCCAACATCTTTTGATCAATCTACTGAAAACTCAGATTCCTTTGATCTTTCCAATGACCTCTTTGGGTAGCTAGAAAATGTAAGTGAGCAAATGAGTTGCTGTGCCCAAACTAGTTGAAATGCCTAACACTGAAATCAGTCATTCTTTTATCTACAAAATATTAGTTTTATTTTATCTTCTGTTGGTTTTTGTTCATCATTTACCTTCAAAAATGAAAGAAAAAATATTATTTTTTCTATTGCATGCATAGTCTCTTTGCTAAGAATTTCAAACATATTGTAGCTATAAATATTTTGTTAGTAGTTATTGTTTGTCAAAATCATTAAAACTCAGCTATATTGCGGATCCAATATAAAAAGTATGCTTTGCTTCAAATCACAATGGTATTCACAAGCTCTAAAAAATAATCTCTTTGTTAGTAGTTATTGTTTGTCAAAATCATTAAAACTCAGCTATATTGCGGATCCAATATAGAAAGTATGCTTTGCTTCAAATCACAATGGTATTCACAAGCTCTAAAAAATAATCTCCTATTTTATGGCTGCTCATGGAAAATTTAAAAATTTTAAGTACATGATTTATACTAGTGATATTATTGGAAAAAAATTAGGAATAAAAATGTGAGTCAAAACAACCCTTTGAAAAATATTAAAATCTGGCATTTCTTATTTATTTTTGTTTCAAAATAGAAGATATTTTCCTGGTTATACAAATCATGGTAAAAATTAAAAAACAGAGAAAATTTAAAGTTCCCCTATAATCCCACTTTATAAAGCTATTTACTGTTAGTATTTTAAGGGATTTATGTCCACCCTTTAAAATTAAACATATATATGTATATGTATATATGAATATAATCACAGTGGTACATAATGAATATGATGAATATTTGATGTAAAGGTATTTGTGGATTGCTTACCATGTTAACACAAAAGAGTGCTTCACCTTTTGAGAACTTATTTAATATTTTCCACAGAGAACGCTCCATTTAATGTTCTTTGGTATTATGTTTCACTAAACATCTTCATACCTACACCTTTGCCTTATTATTTCTTCAAATATTTTCTCATAAACAAATTGCTGAATCAAATGGTATGTATGTTTGAAAAATATTGAGATGGTTCTCCTGAAAGATGGTTTCAAACTACATTTCCATCCAAAATAGATCACTGTTTATTTTCTTACATTCTTGCTAGCACCTTGCATCTTAAAACTTTTAAAAACTTTGCCAATTTAATAATTAGAAAGACAATAGAATCTTAATATTTTTAAGTTTAAAATTAATAACTAATGAGAAGTTTTTTATATTGTTATTCATTTTTCTTATTCTGTAAATTGCTTGCTTTTAATCTCTGCCTATTTTCCTTTAGGGTATTATATAAATATATTATGACTATAATATAATATACTGAATATATAATAGAATAATATGTAATATAACTATACTAAGGAATATAATATTATATGGATGCTATATGCTACGTGTTTGTTGTATATATTGTGATGATTTTGTCTTTTAATTTTGTTCATAAAGTTGTCCTATAAAAAGTTTAAAATTAATATATAGTTACGTCACCTTATGGTTTCTGAATTTCTTATCACCTCAGAAAGATCTCTTTGCCTTTTTTCTTCAATATTAAGATAATATTCTCCCTTGTTTTATTATAATAATTTTATATTAAAAAGCATTTAAATATTAATATATCTGAATTTTGTGTGAGGCATACAAAAACAACTTTTTCAAAGTATTCATCCAGCTGTGCCAAAATTATCTGTTACATTTATTTATCCTTTATTCTCACTGATTTGAAATACCACGTTTATAATACAAAAGTTTTTATATATTTATGGATCCATATCTTATTATGTTTTTTTCATGCATCTGTCTTTTTCTGTGCCAATGACATATTGTTTTAATCACTGTCACTTTTTATAATTTTTGCTGTCCAGTAGAACAAATCCGCCCTTATTTTCTTTTTCTAAAATTTCTTGGTCATTCTCATGAATTTATTCTTCTTCATGAAATTAATAATCAATTTGATAAGTTTTATACCTCCCATTAGTTCTGTAGGGAATTTAATTAGAAGTGCTTTAAATTTATAAACTATGTTGGAGAAAACTGACATTGTTACAATATTGAATTTACCGATCTAAGAATCTGGCATATCACACACTTCATTTAGAAAGTCTTTTTATGTCTTCAGTAAACTTTTTTAGTTTTCTTCACAGAGTTTTTATATAGTTCCTTTCATGTTTATCTCTAGGAATAATATAGTTTTTATTTTAATAGGACTGTGAATGGAACTGTTCCATTCAAACATCTAAATGATTATTGCTAATGTTTAGGATTTACTGATTTTTTTCTTAATGGGCTTAATTGATTTACTTTATTTTTCTTGTATAAAAACCCTAAGTCAGTAGCCACAGCTGGAACCTGGGTCCCTTGCACAGAGTCTCTGGTGTGGGTCTTCACCAGACGGTCAGTGAATTCCTGATAAGGAGACTTGGTGAACATGATCTCCTTTCAGAGGTTGGGGTCAGATAGTGGTAGGTTTTGGAGATGGCATCAAAGGTGGCCTTGTTGAAGTTGCCTGGGGTGGCAGTGCAGCTCCTGGCTGAATTGTAGCTACGTCAATACCAGCCATCAGCCACAGCTGCTTGGGATACAGGGGCCGAGATGCTGCCAGTACCTCTGGGGGTGGGAGTGAGATGCAGCAGCACAGAGCTGCAGTGGGTTGTCGCCTTGCAAGGGACAGTGTGGAGCTAACAGATCTTGTTCCTTTAGTAGCCTCTCTACAAGGGGACAATTGAGAGCTTAGCCAGGGTGATGGCTCCTTGCATGGTGGTGGCTACCTCCTTGGAGCACTTAACACCCAGGCCGACATGGCCATGGTAGTCCCCTATGGCGACAAATGCCTTGAACTTGTACCAGCATAATCTTCAAAACCTCACCCTTGAGGGATGCCCCCAGGAAAAAGTCACTGATCTGAGACTCCTTGACAGACAAGTAGAAGAGATATATCTCCTCCAGGGAATTGACCTTCATGTGCTTGACCAGGCCACCCAGCTTGGTGATGGAGACCCACTCCTTGTCCTTGGCCTTGCCTCCATGAGCTCTCTGACCTGGGCCCCAGCCCATCCCACGCTGCAACCCTGATGCCGGTGTCACAGCTGAAGTCTCCACTGGAAGCCTCCCTGCCTCTGGGCCCTGCCACTTCCCTGTGTCATCTGCCACTTGGAGTTTTCTCTGAGAGAAAGCAGGATTTACTGATTTTTGTGTATTAAAATTGTAATTTAGTCACGTATTTTGTTATTGTTCTCAGAGTTCGTCATTTGTTTCTTTTGCTTTTGTGTGGTAGGTAATATCATTTACAAATCATGGTAATGTGCTTGCTTGCTTTCCTAGGTTTACCCCTCTTTCTTTTATTTGACTCATTGTAATGACTGGAAACTTCAGAACAATGTCAAGTAATGGAAGTGACAGCAAATATCTTTGTTTTACCTCTGACTTTAATAAAAATGCCTCTAATTTTTTCACCATTAAGAATGATAATACTTTTTTCTGTTGTCTGAATCACATTAAGGAAGTTTTATTAATAATATAGGTATAGATAAATTACATTTAATGTCTTTTTATGATCTATAGAAATAAATATATGGTTTTAATCTTTTGATCTGTCAATATAACAAATTAAAGTATTTTAAAAAAAATTTTACTTCTAGGCCGGCCCGGTGGCACACTCGGTTGAGTGTGGCACTTGGGAGCGCAGTGGCACTCCCGCTATATAACAAATTAAAGTATTTTAAAAAAAATTTTACTTCTAGGCCGGCCCGGTGGCACACTCAGTTGAGTGTGGCACTTGGGAGCGCGGTGGCACTCCCGCTGAGGGTTCGGATCCCATGTAGAGACCGGTCCGCTCACTGGCTGAGCGCGGTGTGGGCGCGACACCGAGGGTTGCGATCCCGTTACCGGTCAGGAAAAAACACACACACAATGAGCGTGGTGCGGGCGCGACACCGAGGGTTGCGATCCCGTTACCGGTCAGGAAAAAACACACACACACAAAAAAAAAGGAAAAAAAAATAAAAATTTTACTTCTCAATATACATTGTGGTTGATTTTCATGCCCCTTTACCCGTTCCTCTCCACGCCCTCCACCCCCCCCTCACATCATATCTGTTCACTTGACTTAGATAGTTCAAGGAATTTTTGCGGTTATTCTGTCTTCTTCTCCCCCGCCACCCCCCCCTTGATTTAACAAATTAAAGTATTGAAGTTACTAAATTGAGTTATCCTGTTTTCCTGGAATAAAGTCAACTTGGTCATGCTGTCATATGTTTTTGATATAATGCTGGATTTGATTTTCTAATATTTTAATTAGGATATTTTTATTGTACTCAAATGAGATGCTTTGTAATTAGTGTGTGGGTGGGTGCATGTTCACAGGTGGGCATACAAATTAATTTTTAGGATAAGGTTATACTAGTTTCATAAAATTAGCAGTAAAAACTTCCTTCTTATTCTCTGTAATGGCTTAAAAACATAGAAGTTATCTGTTTGAATTTTTATGGAAGTCATCTTGGTCTGGTGCTGTATGGGAAAGGTAGGTCTTTGATGCTAGTCTCTGCTAAGTTATTATATTAAGCTTGTTATTTGTTTCTCAAGTCCCCTATTTTCTTATTTTATGTCTGCTTTGTTCTATCAAATTCTGAGAGATGTTTACTAAAATTTCCAGTTATGTTTGGGGTTTTCTTTCTTGCACTGATAATAATTTTTCTTTATAAATTTTGACTAATTGTTGGGAGCAGAAGGGTTATCTCAGCTTAGTTTCCAGGATTCAAGGGCAAGTCATTTCTAAAAAGTGTAGGTAGGGGAGAAGGGAATTGGGACACAGAAAGTAGGGAAACCACAAAAGGATATGTTAGCAAGCAACTTACCATTGTGAGCAACTGGAGCTTAATTCCTCTGGGAAACTGCAGGAAGCCAGTGTAGAAAACACACTTCAGAGTTATCCTGTCCAAAGAATGAGAGAGCTGGTACATTGATCGACCCCCTNAAAACTTCCTTCTTATTCTCTGTAATGGCTTAAAAACATAGAAGTTATCTGTTTGAATTTTTATGGAAGTCATCTTGGTCTGGTGCTGTATGGGAAAGGTAGGTCTTTGATGCTAGTCTCTGCTAAGTTATTATATTAAGCTTGTTATTTGTTTCTCAAGTCCCCTATTTTCTTATTTTATGTCTGCTTTGTTCTATCAAATTCTGAGAGATGTTTACTAAAATTTCCAGTTATGTTTGGGGTTTTCTTTCTTGCACTGATAATAATTTTTCTTTATAAATTTTGACTAATTGTTGGGAGCAGAAGGGTTATCTCAGCTTAGTTTCCAGGATTCAAGGGCAAGTCATTTCTAAAAAGTGTAGGTAGGGGAGAAGGGAATTGGGACACAGAAAGTAGGGAAACCACAAAAGGATATGTTAGCAAGCAACTTACCATTGTGAGCAACTGGAGCTTAATTCCTCTGGGAAACTGCAGGAAGCCAGTGTAGAAAACACACTTCAGAGTTATCCTGTCCAAAGAATGAGAGAGCTGGTACATTGATCGACCCCCTCTTGTCAGCAGGTGTAGGAGGCATTAATCCTCCAGCATTTCTGGCCTGCTGCATCTGCAATCAGCATGGGCTCTGGCAGAGAAAGACAGCATTTTCTTTTTTATAAATTTTAGGTGCTGCAAGTTGGAAGTCAGGCCCATAAAGAGCATCTGCTACCAGTGTTCATAACTGTTGTAGGTTTGTGATGCTTTCTACCTATAATTCATTCATCCATTTATTGAACAAATGTTTGCTTTCACACAAGAATGATCATTTGACATATTATACATAATCCTAGGATCATATTTTTTTTCTGGAAAATTTTCTCAAGTTCTGATTCATAGACTTGGTTTTCCGAGCAATAGTCTTTCTGCTAATCACTGCTTCTATTCATTTATCTATTTTGTCAATCATTATTCCAATTACTAAAAAGTATTTGTTTTGATAGCAGTTTTCTCTTAAAAATACAATATTATTTTAAAAAATCTCATTGAGAATTCTAATTAGAATTTTTAAAAAGTTTTCTCCATTTTCAGAATTAACAGGAGTTGTAGATGTTTTCAGGAGGCAGAGCTCCACTTTATTTTGTGCAATGCACATACCAACTGGCTCCTGGGTGCAAATGCTGTGGCCACACCCAGAAGGATTTCAAGAAACCCACTAAAGTCCATTTTGGTTGGAAAAGATACTCTCTTGACTTTATGATTTTTTTTTT
>NW_007732267.1:97245-123690 GCF_000696425.1 Galeopterus variegatus | reverse complement strand
TTTAAAAAGTTTTCTCCATTTTCAGAATTAACAGGGGTTGTAGATGTTTTCAGGAGGCAGAGCTCCACTTTATTTTGTGCAATGCACATACCAACTGGCTCCTGGGTGCAAATGCTGTGGCCACACCCAGAAGGATTTCAAGAAACCCACTAAAGTCCATTTTGGTTGGAAAAGATACTCTCTTGACTTTATGATTTTTTTTTTTTCCAGCCTCATTTACCAGCTAGGGGAATTAGTACTTCCATACAAAATATTCTCAGTTTACCTCCTGTAACTAAGCCCTGTGCTTGTGAGCTTGGGTTGACTCCCTAGGTTTGGTCAAATTTTTATTATTCATTGTTAATATTTTTTAGAATTGTCATATGAATGGGGACTTTCTTAGCTTTAGCCTGGCTAAAAAGTATTAGGTTCTTTTTATTTGTTTTGGTGAATATTTTTGAGGTGTTTATATCCTATGGCCACTTTTACAAGTTACCTAGCTTTGGCCTTTACAGTTACCAGGAATGTATGGTATGGACATTTATTCAATAGAAAAGAAAAGAGGAAGGAAACTTACTGTTACTGAGTTCCTACTAGGTTCCAGGAAATGCTAGACTCTTTGAATTCCTCTAAAATTCTGTTAGGTAGTCATTGAGAGGTAGGAACTGTTATTAACTTTGACAAAGAAAGAAACAGAAGCTCTGAATGTCCAAGAACCTTGTTCTATGTCATGTAGCTAATTAGTGGCAGAACTTGGGTAGAACACAGGTCTGTCTGGCTCCTTAATCCATATATATTTTTTCAATATTCCAGTACTTTTTCTAATGAAGTTATTAAACAGCCATAATTCTTTACTACATATTTAATAAGAACCTGGCCAAGTAATTACTAATGACTTACTTGAAAGTTATTATTTTTTTTAATAAGACTTGGTTAAATACTGATTAAATTCTTTCTTTGATTCGAGCTCCTAGAACAACAATCATTTAAAACTAATTGGTGTTACAAATTATTTTTTAAAAATTTATGAAAACTATAAGCTCTGTCCTTAGAAAAATTTACTTACACACAAAATTTTGTGCACAGCTTCAGGGACTTCATGAATCTCTCTGATGTCTGTCAGTGGACCCCAGGATAAAGTCTTGACTTAGAAGAAAGGGATTACCACATTTGATCAGTTCTTTTTGTATGACACTATGTCTTTCTTGAGACTGAACATTTAATAAAACATAAGGTTCTCTCTGAATTTAAGAGAAGATATTCTTGGATACTGGTAGCTAACAGGAAATGTAACTTCCCAAGACCTCTCTTTTTATATACTGCCCAATATGCTCTGTCTTCCTGAGAAGAATAGTTAATATATATGTAATATACTTTATTACCTGTGTTTCTTACTCCTTGCTTGTTAGTTCTCTAAGCTAAATTACCTGGCCTTTCCTTAGGTTTTATCTCGGGGGCCATACTGGTCCTGGATGTTTACATGTCAAATTACAGTTGAGTTTGATGACCCCATGACAGTTCATTATAATTCAGTAATTTATTTGCTGGTTTGGCTCTCCAGTTGGAGAATTTTAGGGGGCAGAATTGATTTCTCACGGGATGGAAAAGTCTGATATTCTCTGTGCATGAATCTGGGTTTGTGAAACTATTGGGTAGGACTTACAATGAAAGCTCTCTTCAGGCTGTGTTTGACTGTGTGTGATGAAGAAAAATTATTATTATTGGTTTTAACAGGAGAAGAATAGTATGTTGATCTTTATTTTATCCATTTGTAAGTCAGGTTGTATCAGCCATGATTGAAATATTGTTCTTTATTAAAACTCCTTTAACGCATTGAAATATTTCAGTGTTTACTGATAATAGTGCATTAATGTAATGTTGATCAGTTACTGGATGAATCCATTGTTTCACTATTTCTTTGGATCCTAAGCAGTGCTTTCGATGGACAATGGCCATGCATAATTGATTTACTTAAGGCTTTATGGGTTCAAGCTCTGGGGACAAATCTGAGGTCAGTAAGATGTAGGGCAGTTGAGCAAGGGTCTGAATTCATATGATATGAAAACTTGACTCAGTCCAAACCATCCAGGGGCTGAATGCAGTTCTGACTTCTTTGTTTGGACTGCACAGTGTTTTAACATATTTTGAATTAGGTCTCAACATGTAAAAGTTGGGCAGGTTTACAGGAAATCAGGTTTTTGCCTTCCATTGAAAAATCAGAAGACCTGGCATCACTAGGCCCAAATATAGCAGCAGAGTGAACCATAGTTTTCTTTTTGCTTCCCTGATAAAGAGACTGAATTTCAGTTGCTGTATATCATTGCATTTCTATTATTTTCTTTTGTAGACAGGAAGAAGAATGGTTTCTTGTACTTATATCTTATCAGAAGAGGGACAAGAAATGATAAGCTGAGAGCGTAGCATACGAGAGAGAGCATATTTCCTTCCAAAAGTGGTTATTTCTATGTGTTTAAAATGCAAAATAAGTTTCACCCAAAAATACTACTTAAAATACCATTATATAAGCAATAAAAATAAGAAATATGATTGATAAATGCAAAACCTAATGATTTGAGAAAAGGATCTGATTTTTTTTAGTGGGTTTGTTTTTAAATAAAAAAATAAAATCTGAGTAACAACGCTATAAAATTCAGTTAAGTATTACCTACAAAAATTACCTTGGCATCAGAAACATTTTTATGCTGAGTTTTTAAAGGAGTATATATTAAAGACAGAAGAAATAATGTGTCCTAAACAGAAACAATTATTTAAATTGGCAAATTTGACTCCAACCAGAAATATAAACTCAGAGTGTTGAAAAAATGGCTGAGAACCTAATGGTTAAGTTGAGGGAAGAAATTAAAATATTTGTGTCATATTCTATTGCAGTTAATAAAACCCCAGATATAACAAATACCATCCAGTGTTATAAATAAGAATCTGAATGAGACTGAAGAACTTTTGGACATAAAGCCCAAGAGAGGCATAATATGAGAAAACAAAGGATCTATGTGTTTAGGAATCTTGACATGCTTAATGAAGACTGGCCAAGAAACACTGGGGAGTGACTGTAGGTGGTGCCTCAATGGAAGTCTATGTTAACATCAGACTCTTGTCATCAAAATCCCAGGTAATAAAATTTAAAGGGACACATCGTAATTTGCTGGGAATTACATTGTACCAAATGGCTAAATAAATAGAGCCTGTCTTGGATAGAGTAAGATGGAAATGCTCCCATGGCTTGAAATGTAGGTAACACAGCTCTTTACTTGATGCACTGGAAGCACCACTCAGTATGTCATCTGTTGTATGATGCAGCGGCTAGGTGCCACCTTGGTTCTGTTGAAGAGATTTTTGTTCTCAAGGTTGAAAGAAATTGACTTGGTAATGCCATCTTGGGAAAATCTTTGCTTTAGCTCATTAGATTAAAGGATAAAACTTGGCCTTTTTGGTTGATGTTAAAATTCATCCATATACCTTGAAAGGACCTTCACAAATGGTTATAAATGCTTTATCTAATGTGCCCATTGCAAGCAAAATTACATCTTTGGAAAACTCATCTGACAAGGATTATTGGTTTATATTCTTCTGATGAAAGTGGTCTCCAGAAGCAACAGTTATGGCTTAAACTACATTCCCCTGATACTGAAGTTGAGACTGAATTCCAGAAAGCATTTTCTAATTTCGAAGTTTATAAAAAAGAGTTTACATTAGTTTTAATTAATTTAAGCTTTCTCAATGTATTTTAATCATGGGACAAAATGGAAGTTTCTGAATAGCAGAAACATTAATGAAAACAAAAATAGAAGTTTTAGAGTACTAGAATTCTACAAATACCTTTGTGTAGTAGTTTTCTTTGTGATAAAACACATTGTACAAAGATTTCATACATGTCCACATGTACTTATGTTTGCGAACAGCTATTTTATTTTCTGAAAAAAACTCCACCCTAAAAGATTCAAGGCTGAATTCTGTACTGCACATAGAAAGGTAAAACATGTAACTAAACACAGCCATCTTGGTGTGGAAGAAAAGGAATAAAACTTTCAGTTCTACATCAAAGGAGCAATGAATTAGGAAAGAGAAAATTAATATTTAATGGTTTCTGTCTTTTACTGTGTATATCTAATGTGAAATTTAAAATATAATCTACACTACAATACATGTTTATTTGATTATTATATATTAAAGCCATATTTAGTAAAAAAATATATTTTTAGCAGTTATTTATTTTTTTTAACACCTGGTTTACTTTACTCTTTTATAACCTTACTGTACCATAGACACTTGAATTTGAGCCCCTTGGCTCAGTGTTTTGCATTTGCAGATGACAAGAAGAAATTTGGCTTTGCCCTTTCAATGCCTTTAAAATAATGACTGGAAGCTATTGATAACTGATTTCTCTGGACTGGACAGGTACAGCTTGATTACTGTATTTGGCATGACAGTGGTCTTTGGCTGGGTAGTGAATGTTTACTTCTTCATTCACCTTTCCTGAGAATTGCTAGAATTGTTGCACATTTTAAGTAATTGGAAGGAAGACATAAATCAAATGTAAATAAATGGTAGATTGTGTTCCTAGCTAAGGTATGCGTATTCTAATTTTGTGTTTTAGAAAAAACTCATATATAAATAGTATGAGGGTACTTCAAAAAGTTCATAGATTTGTATTATTTTTTGATTCTATTTTCCCACAAACTTTTTGAAAACCTCATAAAGTCTAATGTTATTATAACAATATCTCCTATATTTGTCAAAGCTCTTCATATTTAATAGTCATGATTGTTGATAGTGATTATGATTTTCTTGATTAGAATGCAAACTTCACAAGGACAGTATTTTTAAAAACATTAACTAACCCACCAGCCACCAAAAAAAAAAAAAAAATATTAACTGATGTGTTTTAAGTACTCAGAAAAGTGCCTGGCACATAGTAGGTAATAAATGAATGAAGAAATATTATTTCAAGGATAACCAAAACAAAATCCAATATTTGAGTACTATACAAGGGGACTTCAAAAAGTTCATGGAAAAATTGATTTAAAGATAGTATGAATTCTGGGCCAGCCCGGTGGCACACTTGGTAGAATGTGGCGCTTGGGAGCACAGTGGCACACCCGCCGAGGGTTCGGATCCCATATAGAGACCGGTCTGCTCACTGGTTGAGCATGGTGTGGGCGCGACACCGAGGGTTGCGATCCCATTGCCGGTCGCGGTATGGGCCCGACACTGAGGGTTGCGATCCCGTTACCGGCCACGAAAAAAGACAAAAAGGAAAAAAAAAAAAAAAAAAAGATAGTATGAATTCTTCCATGAACTTTTTGAAGTCCCCTGTATTAGTCAGGCTAGGATAAGTTGTGTTGTTGGTCACAAACAACCTCTAAAATTTAACAATTTAAAGTATAATTTTTTTTTCTTACTCCTGTAATGTATCATTATGGTTGACAAAAGCTGTGCACCTGGGTTGGTGAGGGCTTCTCAGTCTTGTAGCAGTACAATCTAGACTGGAGGTCTCTATTCAGACATCATGGGAGGGGAAGAAAGGGACTGGAGAATCATGCATAGGCTTTTCTGCACTAATTTCTTTGGCCATAAGTAGTTGTATGTCTTTACCTAGTTGCAAAAAGGCTGGGAAGTTTTGGGGAGCAAATAGAATATTTGATGAATGTTACTGTCTCTCTGTCACAACAGGGTAAGTAAACTAGCAACTAATTGTTACCTGCAGTTGCTGCACGTAGCTTCTAGAACTGTTATTAGACACTTTGGTACAAATTTCCAGCTATGAAAAGAACTTTGTTTCCTAGGAGGACCATAAAACAGTCTGCTATATACATTACACACCGGAAATTCACCACTGTGGCACATTGTTTAAAGTGATAATTTAGAGTGCTCTTTTTAAAAAATTTATATGTAATTGATTGTACATATCTATGGGGTACAGTGTTGAATATCAATACCTATGTGCAATATGTGATCCTTAATCAGGATGATTACTATATTTATCATTATACAATGTAATCAATTTTTGTGGCCCTTTGCCATTTTCTCTACCCACTTCCCCTTTTCCTCTTTCCCACTTCTGGTGGCTTCAGTTCTGCTCTCTCCTTTTGAAAGTTCAACGAATTATTGTGATTGTTGTATCTTTATTTCTTTCTTTGTTTATTTTTTATCTTCCAATGTTTGTTTATTTTTCTTAATCTTCCACTTATGAGTGAGGATGTGCAGTATTTCTCTCTCCATGCCTGGCTTATTTCACTTAATGTAATTTTCTCTAAGTTCATCCATGTTGCTACAAATGGCAGAATTTCATTCCTTTTCACAGCAGAGGAGTCTTCCATTCACTTTGCCTGACAGAACTGCATGGGGAGATGGGCTCCGACACAAGGCAATGGATCCTGTTGGAGGATAGGAGGGTGAGTCTCAAAAGTGGGTCCAGAAGTGAATTCTGAGAGATTATCTTCCCTTTTGTTCAAGGGAGGTTCCTCTTTCTGCCCTGTAATAAAGACCTCAGAAATAGACTCTACAGAATACATTTCTAGTTAAAGATTGCTTTGCTGGTTCCACCAAGGATGCTGGGGTTACCCTACATACTGAGATTACTACTATAACTTACAAACAAAGTTAGTGAGGGGACAGAGAGATTGCTCCCTCTGTACACATTTGAGGAAAGGCTTCTCAAAGGAGGTGACATCTGAGCTGACTTTTGAAAGTAGGTTCTTTGTATTTGGGGGAAGGAAAGATCCCAGGGCAGAGGGGAGCACTGTGAAGTGTAAGGGGAGAAGCCTGGCTAAAGTCTAGAAGGCATACTAAGAAAGGAAGAGAGAAGACCCAAATCACAAAAATTAGAAATGAAAAGGTGATATTACAACTGATACCTCAGAAATACAAGGAACCATTCGAGACTACTATAAACAACTATATGCCCAAAAATTTGAAAATCTGGAGGAAATGGATAAATTTCTGGACACATACAAACTACCAAAACTGAGCCGAGAAGATACAGAAAATCTGAACAGACCAATAACAATAGAAGAGACTGAAGCTGTTATCAGAAGGCTCTAAACAAAGAAAAGCCCAGGACCTGATGGGTTTGCTGCAGAGTTCTACCAAACTTTCAGAGGAACTGATACCAATTCTCTACAAGCGATTCCAAAAGATTAAGACAGAAGCCATTCTCCCAAACTCATTCTATGAGGCAAACATCACCCTGATACCAAAACTAGACAAAGATACATCAAAAATAGAAAACCACAGGCCAATATCCTGATGAATATAGATGAAAAAGTCCTCAATAAAATACTAGCTAACAGAATACAAAAACACATAAACAAAATTATCCACCACAATCAAGTGGGATTCATTCCAGGGATACAAGGTTGGTTCAACATGTGCAAATCAATAAATGTGATACACCACATCAATAAAAGCAAAGATGAAAACCACATGATTATCTCTATAGATGCTGAAAAAGCATTTGACAAAATCCAACATTCATTCATGATAAAGAGTCTCTACAAGTTAGGTATAGATGGAAAGTATCTCAACACAATTGAAGCCATATAGGATTAGCCCACTGCTAATGTCATTCTGAATGGGGAAAAGCTGAAAGATTTTCCCTTAAGAACAGGAACTAGACAAGGATGCCCACTCTCACCACTCCTATTCAACGTAGTGTTGGAAGTACTAGCCAGAGCAATCAGAGAAGAAAAGGAGATAAAGGGCATCTTTTCCAAATTGGAAAAGATGAAGTCAAACCATCCCTGTGTGTGGATGATATGATCCTATATATTGAACAAGCTAAAGCCTCTATGAAAAACCTTTTAGAGTTGATAAATGATTTCAGCAAAGTTGCAAGATACAAAATCAACACACAAAAATCAGTAGCATTTCTATACTCCAATAGTGAACATGCAGAAGAAGAAACCAAGAAAGCCCATTTACAATAGCCACCAAAAAAAAAAAAAACTTTAGGAATAAAGTTAACCAAGGATGTGAAAAATCTCTATAATGAGAACTACAAACCAATGTTGAGAGAAATTAAAGAGGACACAAGAAGATGGAAAGATATCCCATGCTCTTGGATTAGAAGAATTAACATTGTGAAAATGTCCATTTTACCAAAAGTGATCTACAGATTCAGTGCAATCCCCATTAAAATTCCAATGACATTTTTCTCAGAAATGGAAAAAACTATCCAGACATTTATATGGAATAACAAAAGACCATGCATAGCCAAAGCAATCCTGAGGAAAAAAAAAATAAAGCTGGAGGCATAACACTACCTGACTTCAAACTATATTACAAAACTATAATAACCCAAACAGTATAGTACTGGCATAGAAACAGACACATGGATCAATGGAATAGAATAGAGAACCCAGCAATCAACCCATACATGTACAGCCATCTGATCTTTGACAAAGGCACCAAGTCTACATATTGGGGAAGCGACTGCCTCTTCAGCAAACTGTGCTGGGAAAACTGGATGTTCATATGCAGGAGAATGAAACTAGACCTGTACCTCTCACCATGTACCAAAATCAACTCAAAATGAAGTAAATAATTAAATATACATCCTGAAACAATAAAACTCCTTAAAGAAAACATAGGGGAAANGTGAAAAATCTCTACAATGAGGACTACAAACCAATGTTGAGAGAAATTAAAGAGGACACAAAAAGATGGAAAGATATCCCATGCTCTTGGATTAGAAGAATTAACATTGTGAAAATGTCCATTTTACCAAAAGTGATCTACAGATTCAGTGCAATCCCCATTAAAATTCCAATGACATTTTTCTCAGAAATGGAAAAAACTATCCAGACATTTATATGGAATAACAAAAGACCATGCATAGCCAAAGCAATCCTGAGGAAAAAAAAAATAAAGCTGGAGGCATAACACTACCTGACTTCAAACTATATTACAAAACTATAATAACCCAAACAGTATAGTACTGGCATAGAAACAGACACATGGATCAATGGAATAGAATAGAGAACCCAGCAATCAACCCATACATGTACAGCCATCTGATCTTTGACAAAGGCACCAAGTCTACATATTGGGGAAGCGACTGCCTCTTCAGCAAACTGTGCTGGGAAAACTGGATGTTCATATGCAGGAGAATGAAACTAGACCTGTACCTCTCACCATGTACCAAAATCAACTCAAAATGAAGTAAATAATTAAATATACATCCTGAAACAATAAAACTCCTTAAAGAAAACATAGGGGAAACACTCCAGGAAGTAAGAATGGGTACAGACTTCATGAATATGACCCCAAAAGCACAGGCAACTAAAGGAAAAATAAACAAATGGGATTACATCAAACTAAAAAGCTTCTGCACAGCAAAAGAAACAATGAACAGAGTGAAAAAACAATGAACAGAGTGGGAGAAAATATTTAAAAATATACATCTAACGATTAATATCCAGAATATACAAGGAACTCAAACAACTTTAAGCAAAAAAACAAATAACCCAATTTAAAAATGGGCAAAGGAGCTGAATAGGCATTTCTCAAAGAAAGATATACAAATGGCCAACAGACACATGTAAAAATGCTCAACATCACTCAGCATCCAGGAAATGCAAATAGAAACCACTTTGGGATGCCACCTCACTCCAGTGAGGATGGCTAATATCCAAAGGACTGAGAATGATAAATGCTAGAGGTTGCAGAGAAAAAGGAACTCTCATACACTGTTGGTGGGACTCAAAATGGTGTAGCCTTTATGGAAAATGGTATGGAGTTTCCTCAGACAATTACAGATAGATCTACCATATGACCCAGCTATCCCACTGCTGGGAATATACCCAGGGGAATGGAAACAATCATGCTGAAGGGATACCTGTACTCCCATGTTTATTGCAGCACTATTTACAATAGCCAAGAGTTGGAACCAGCCCAAATGTCCATCATCAGATAAGTGGATAAGGAAACTGTGGTATATCTACACAATGGAATTCTACTCTGCTATAAAAAAGGATGAAATACTATTATTCACAGCAACACAGATGAACTTAAAGAAAATTATATTAAGTGAAACAAGTCAGGCATGGAAAGAGAAATACCACATGTTCTCATTTATTTATGGGAGCTAAAAATAAAAAAATAAACACACCTACAAATAATGGGTGGGTGGGGGGAAGAAGACGCAACAATCACAACAATTCCTTGAACTTGTTAAGACAAGTGAACAGATCTGATGTGGGAGGGAGGGCAGAGAGAGGGGGAAAAGCGGAACGGGTAAAGGGTTATGAAAATCAACTACAATGTATATTGAGAAGTTAAAATAAAAAAAAGAAGGCATAACAGTGTGTGACATGTCTGGGAACCTAGAAGAAAACCAGTTGGCTAGAATATTGGGTTCTTGTGAGGGAAGTTGTGTAAAATAAGTAGAGAGATGTGTAGTTGCTATAGTAATGGTCCTCAAGGAATCATGCCTACCATTACACCCACCTTGTATAATCTCCTCTCATATTGACCAGCTTGATGATGTGGTATAAGCTGAGGCTTGATAGGAACTTCTGCATGGGGCTTGCCTGCTTGGAGCCATGAAACCATCAAGGCTGAAGAAGTCCATATTATCTTCCTTGAGGATGAAAAATCCGATGGACAAAGTGTGACCCAAGGACAGAGAGAGAGAAAGACCACATGGAGAGAGACCCCATGGAGAGAGAGATCATGAGGGGAAAGATCCCATGGAAAGAGCAAGACCATGCCATCTCGGAGGAATCTAGCTGACAAGCAGACTGAATTCAGTCACATGAGTGAACTCAGGCATGATCAGCAGGAGCTTCACCCAATCAACCTGTAGAACTATGAGAAATAATAGACATTGTTTTAAACTACCAAGTTTTGGGATGGTTTCTTAGGCAGCAATAGATAACAGATACAGATAACTTTACTTCTTCACTCAAGAAAAACTTATTGGATTTATTGAGTACCTACTATGTGCCAAGCACTATGTTAAGTGGAGACCATAATTTGCAGGGCCTTGTACTACTTGGTAAGGATTCATCTTCTCTCCGTCTAACTCCAGCCATTACAAATGTCATTGCTTGTGTTTTAATTCAGAGATTCATCATGTCTTACTGGTTGCAGTAAGATTCTGGTAGTTCTCCCTTTCTTCCTAGCCTTTTTTTTTCTTTGAAACATATCAGTTATTTAATTTGGTTCTTGGTAAGAAATTTAGAACACCAATTTGTGAGGGTAAATTCCATTAGTCAGGGCAAACACAGATCGCAGGTGGCCCTGGAGCTGAGAAATAACTTTGATTTTTGGTAAAATTTGTGGGTCCACAGCTTTCTGATCTGCCTTGCACTGCTCTGTAATCTCATACGTCTCTTTTTCTGTGTGGAAGATCTCACCTTCTTGGTATTTAGGCTTCCGCAGCTGCTGCTTCTTAGAGTACTCATCAGTGAGATGTTTTGGTACTTTCACATTGCTGATAGCAAATTTTGTGGAGGTGGCAATGACAAAGTTTTGGTGTGTTCTACACAGAGGAAACCGATTGAGGGCCAGAAGTCCATTTACAAGCAGCAAGCTACTGCTCACCTGTTTCAAGAAAAGCACCCTCTTGCCTCTGTGATGCCCGGTGAAGATGATCAGAGTGGTCCCTTGAGTGATGCTAGCTCACAGTCTTTTCATGTGTTGACTGAAAGTTTTTTTGCCATGGCTCAACAACTTTCGAGGAGCATCTTCAGTAGGACAATATCTAGGCATTTTGCAAAGTTGTTAAATGCCGGGTACCACCATTCTTGTCACTATCAACTGGTTTTGTGACAGTAGCGGGAATCTTCTCTTTCTTTTCAATCCTGGACTTATTCACTGAATATTTCCTCTTGTACATGGATTTTCTGGAATATATAGCAGATTGGGAATATCTGCCAATTCTTCTAATGAGGACAGGGTTTCAGCTGCAGTGGGGCTTCCCTTTCTTGGGCTTTTTAGCTTTGAGGTTAGCCTTTATAACCTTGCCACCACCATCAGCTTCAGATTTCTTCTCCATAGCATCTGGCTTCTCTGCTTTTTCACCCACCATCTTGCAAGATGGGAAAGAGCTCCAGCCTTTTTGTTCTAAAACACAACTTGACCCAAGTTATACTTCTGTTTAAATTTTGGCAAAGGCTTATCATTATCTTTAAATCAAATATTAGGCTACTTTGTATATATCATCTAATACTATTTATACTCTCTACTAACATTTTTACCCAAAATTCAATGACTTGTGGTTCTCTAAATAAGCAGCACTTACTCAAGAATTAGAACCTTTGCACATGTTGTTGCTTTGGTTTGGAAGGCCTTCTTTCATTTGTTTGCCTGGAAAAAGCTTATATATACTTCAGGACAGAGTCAAATATATACATTTTTCTTCAATAGCACCAGGAGGAATTAGTCATTCCCTTGCGTATTATGCTGCCACTGTCCATCGCACATTACTCTAATACCCTAGCACTTGTCACACTAAGTTGACATGCTATTTTCCCTTTCAGACTGTGAGCTTCTAGAGAGCAAGGAATTCTATCTTTCTTACCTTTGTATAGTCAGTACTATAATGCCTGGTATTCAGTAGGTATTCTACAAAGATTTTTTGAGTAATGCCTTTATCTTGTAGGCCATTGGTAATCACTGAATATTTTATGGAAACAAATTTTTAAAAATTAATTCAAGCATCAATGTGAAAGAGGTAAAAAAAAAAATAGGGAAATTTGTCCATTTCTTAAACCATTTAACCATTTGACTACCGCAATGTTTGAGGTGAGAAATGAGGATAGACAGAACTAAGGCAGTAGGAATATAGAGGAGAGGACATACTTCAAAGACATATCAGAAGTAAAATGGACACGACATGGTGGAAATCTCCTAAATATGGAGGAAGAAGATGAGTGAGTAATTAAAAAAGATTTTGTGATGTCTAGCTTGTATAAATGGGTAGATGGTGATGCCATTAACAGATTTAGAAAATACTAGAAGGGAAGAATTA
Source organism: Galeopterus variegatus (assembly GCF_000696425.1). Taxonomy (NCBI): domain Eukaryota; kingdom Metazoa; phylum Chordata; class Mammalia; order Dermoptera; family Cynocephalidae; genus Galeopterus; species Galeopterus variegatus. The sequence continues at coordinate 110,717 of NW_007732267.1, read as the reverse complement.
GAGAAGAGAAAAAAGTGAGAAGGAAATAGTCATCAGCATGCTACCTGTTCAGAGTGAATTTTAAGAATTTGGTAGCTCTTTCTGTTAAGGGAAACCAACTTAATAACAATGAGGGTGACACTTTTAGCAAAAGGCTAGAAATCACTGTGGAACTAGAAAACCCCCATGAAAGATGACCTGGAAGGGCTAGTTAGTCCTCAAGAACTCAGATTGAAGGGAAATGAACCTAGATCAGTAGTTGTATGATGAATAATCGTTAAACTTATACCAGGGTGAATTTGGAAATAGTCATCAGCATGCTACCTGTTCAGAGTGAATTTTAAGAATTTGGTAGCTCTTTCTGGTAAGGGAAACCAACTTAATAACAATGAGGGTGAAACTTTTAGCAAAAGGCTAGAAATCACTGTGGAACTAGAAAACCCCCATGAAAGATGACCTGGAAGGGCTAGTTAGTCTTCAAGAACTCAGTTTGAAGGGAAATGAACCTAGATCAGTAGTTGTATGATGAATAATCGTTAAACTTATACCAGGGTGAATTTTTTACACAATCAAATTAACAGGTTTTGTGGTACAGCCTACAATTATAAATTCTTCATGAAAATTATCTACCTAAATCGTCCATAATTGTCCAATTTTAGTGATGCTATGACTGAGTTAATTATTATACAGAATAACAGTGGTCATTGACTTAATTGTGAGTGAAATTGATGGCTCTCACCACAGCGATGGCGTCATACAAATGATTCTCCCGAGATTTTATCTGTGTGTTACACGATTGCAAAATAGTCTTCTATTTAATTCTTCTTCAGTCATTTATTGTCCCCAAACAATTGTCCAACAGCTAGCATGCCATACTGGTGCCCTTTCCCTCTGAATAGAAGTCTTAATGTTCCTGACAACACTTCAGTTCTGTGTTTCTTGCATTATCAGAGTCCTAGAGGAATAGCTTCAAATAACAGGTTGCCTATGACAACACCCTCTCACCATGTTACTTGCTCTGGGCCAGTTGGCCTTCCTTTTTTGATTTTTCTCAGAGATAAATTTGGGTGAAAATTAGTTCATGAGAAATAGGCTTGCTAGCGAAGGGAGTTGAGAAATAGTCATATATTATTTCTTCAAAGTATCCCTTAATATAAAGAAGAGACATAATCAAACGTTGTGGGATATCAAAAAATAATATAGAACCAATACTTCAAAGCCTTGTGTTTTGTGATAATTAGTGCAGCAAAGAAATATTTGATGCATCTACAAAGCAGAAATTAAGTAGGGTGATAAAAGAAAAATTCAAGAAGCTGATGAACTGAAAGTGTGAATTTTGCCAACACTCCCAACTGTATTGCTGTAGGAACAAAAAAGAGATCAGGCATAGGCTCTCATGCAGTCTAAAGAGTATCAAGATGCAGTAATATATCGGTGACTACTATCTGTGGTCATTCTTTCTCATTGTCTTGCTCTAAGTTTAAGAAGTCAAGTGACATAGTAGAGCCTCACAATAGATTTATTCCTCCTGTTCTAGTCACTACTCTAGAGAGACAGATCACAACATTCTTCTGATTCTTGAAATGACTTAAAGCTACACTGAACTCTGGAGGCCAAGTGAGTTAGCTCTCAGAGGACACAAATGTCATCACCCAAGGGAAGCTCTTGTGCAGTACCACATACAATCCTGATGTAGCTAGAAGCCTTACTTAGGAAAATGCATCTGCCCCATCCCTGCTGCAGAGACTGAACTTGGGATATTGTACACCACAATCTCCCCTGCTTTATCAGCAAGAGGAGCAGATCCTGTAACAGGAGCCTGAGCTGACCCTTAACATAGCTGATGCCTGTGAAATATTTTTATTTGTTTTTAGCTCATCAAGATATTAAATATAGTAGACAGTTAAAGCAGAATGGGTATTGTGAAGAGCCTCTTGAATTTTTTAAACCAGAGAGTGGAAGGTAATAATCTGAGAAGAGGTTTCAATTCAGGAGACAATGGGAATAGAAATTAGATTCTGAAAGACAAAGGGAGAAATGAGGTTAGAGCTTGAAGAAGAGGGTTGGTGAAAAATTTGTTTAGGATTGGTGAAGACCTGAAATGGCTGGAGGTTGAGAAGAAGGATCTAGAGGAGGGGTAAGTTGAAATGCAAGAGGGGAGAAGAATTGATGGGCAGTGCCTTGAACAAGAGGGTGAGGATGAAATCAAGAGGGTGCTACTTCTTTTGTGAAAAAAGAGAAGGAAGAAAGTATTAGTTGATAAAAAATAAAGCAGAACGTGTATTTTATGGGCCAGGTTGCTTAGAATCTTAGGATAGGTATTTTACCAGTTTAAAACCAACAGCACACAGCATGTAGGTGCACTGTATCCAAGCAAGATATGTGAGAGGGGCTGTGGGTTATCCTGGAGTTTAAAACTCACACCAATCTTATCTGTCTATATTTACATCTTCCCAGCAATAAGCATTTTCTCATGGGCTCAGACTTTACTTTGGCCATCTTGCTTTTCTCTCATGAGAGTTTTTTACCAATGGCTTTTCAGGCCCTAAATACCTTCTGTTTCTGTGTAAGAAAATATTGAAATACAATACTAGGGTGGAGAGAGGCATGGTTTTAACAAAATCTTCCATCAAAGTTGTTAAGTCTACAAACTGACTGTATTACAATATTTTCTTTAGCTTGTCCCTCAAATTAATTCACTGATTCTTCTACAATTAATCTTGACTATTATATTTATTAATTTTCCATCCTTAAATTTATACCCTAATATTTTGCACATAAAATTTTAATTAGCTTTACATGTAAGAGCACCTATGATTTTATCGGAAATGGAGTAATAGGGACTAGATTTACCTGTCTTCCTGAAACAGCCAAAAAAGGGGGAAATTAAAAGGCACTACAAATTTCAATTCATTGGACAAAAAGAAATGAAGGACAGCTATCTCTGAAAGATTGAAAAAAAATGAGATGAGTCCCATGATTGCTCCAGTTTTTTGCTGTGAGAGAGTTTCCAGGCCATGATGCAAGGAGGAGGAACCCCAGCAGAGCCTGGCAGATTCTTTGAGTCAAGGACACAGAGCTAAGTGTCCAGGGAGATCAAGGAGGCTAGAATTCACAAGACAGAGTACCAGAAAGGAGAGATCTCCACAGAGAGATAACTCTGAAGATCTGCAGATAATTTCCCTTGAGCTGTCAGGTGAACACTAATTAGCACATGTGCTTTAGGAGACTAGCTGAGTCTGGGGAAAGAACTGCTCTGAAGTATTAGAGGTAACAGTGTGCAGTGCTCACACATGCCTATTATCATCAGTCAGAATGGAAAGCCTCATGATTCATGGGACACTGGGTAGACTACACAGAGGGGACTTGGTAATTAGGAATAATTAGCCCCAGATTGAGCTCTAGTCTTGCCTAGTAAATCCTGAAAGCAAGATGTAAAAGAATCAAACTGCTTTCAGCAAGTTACAACTTGTATACCAGAACAAAGTTCAAGAATATGTTTAGGAATACAAAAATATCCAGGACCTAACAAGGTAAAATTTATATGTTTGTAATATAAGAAAAAATTACCAGTAATGTAAAGTAGCAAGAAAATATGAGCTATAATGAAGAGATCATTCAGTCAATCAAAACCTGGAATTGACACTGAATATTAGAATTAGCTGTCAAGAATATTAAAGTAGTGTTATAATTTTATTCTATTTGTTCAAAAAGTTATGATTTGGAAGAGATCAGAAGAGTTAAACTTCTGTAGATGAAAACTGCAATGTATAAGGTGTAAAATACCCTGGATAAGATTAATGGCAAATTAGACATTTGGGGAGAAAAGATTAGTGAACTTCAAGCCAGAACAATGGAAACTACACAAAATGAAGAACAGAGAGGAAAGCGAATTTTATAAAACAAAACAAAATTTAAAAGATCATCAGTGAGCTGTGCAGTGATTTCAGGTGACCTAATATATGTGTAATTGGAATTCTCAAAGAAAAGACAGAAGTAGGGTCAGAAAAATATTTGAAGAAATAATGATCAAAAATTTTCAAATTTAATAAAATTTTTAATGAAAATTTAATTTAATAAAAATTATCAAATTTGACTTTATTGCCTTACAGATCTCTGAGGCTTTGCCCACAGATCCAAGAAGCCAACATATCCCAAGTTTAAGAGGCATGAAGAATACTCTACTAAGGCCTATTACAATCAAGTTGCTAAGACTATGTGATGAAGAGATCTTAATGGAATCTAGAGGAAAAAATAACATATTATGTACAGTAGAACACAGATAAGGATGGCAGCAAATTTCTTATCAGAAACAATGAAAATAAGAAGACAGTGAAGCACCGTTAAAATACAGTATTGAAAAAAATAAAAGATGAAACTAGTGTTCTCTAACCAGAGAAAATATCTTTGGTTTTCAGGAGTTTGTCCTAGACATGGTTTTCTTTATATTTATCTTTGTGGGGATTTGCTGAGCTTCTTACATGTGTACATTTACGTTTTTCTTTATATTGCAGCAACTTGTGACCATTATTTCTTTAAATATTTTTTCTTCCCCATTTTCTCTCTTCTCTCTCCTGGAACTTCAATTACACTATGTTAGACTATTTTCTATTATCTCACAGATCTCTGAGGTCTGCACATTGTTGTTTCCAGTTCCTCTTTCTCTCTCGTTTTGTTTTTTTTTCTCAGTTTGGTTTATTATATTGATCTATATAAAAGGTTAGTGATTTTTCTTCTTCTATCTCCAATCTAATGTTAGGCCCATCCAGGGCATATTTCATTTCATGTACTGTAATTTTCAGTCATAGCATTTTCATTTGGTTCTTTTTAAATAATTTCTGTTTTTTTGTTGACATTCTCCATTTTGCACTCATTATGACTGAGTTTTTATTTAAGTCCTTGACCATATTTATTCTAGATAATTTAAAGTCCTTATTTGGAAATTCAGTATGTGGCTCATCTCAAGTTTGGCTGATACTGTGGTTTGAATGTTTGTACCCTCCAAAGCTCATGATGGAACTTAATTCCCAATATGGTATTTGAAAGGTGTGGCCTTTAAGAGGTGATTGGATTGTGAGGACTATTCCCTCATGAATTGATTGATCCATTCATGAATTAATGGGTTAATGGTTTAATGGGTTATCAGGGAGTAGACTGAGGACTTTATAAGGAGAGACAGAAAGCAGGTGGAAAAATGCTCTTGCTCAGCCCTCAGTATGTGATGTCTACCCTGTGTTGCCAGAGGGCTCTGTAGAGAGTCCCCACCAAGAAGAAGGACCTCACCAGATGTGCCCCATGGGCCTTGAACTTCCCAGGCTTCAAAACTGTAAGAAATAAATTCTGTTTTTTTAATAAATTACGCAGTTTCAGGTATTTTGTTATAAGCAACAGAAATTGACTAATACAATTGATATTAACTACTTTTTTTTTCTGGATCAAGTGTAATAATTTCTGGACTCTTCACATGTCTAGTAAGTTTTACTGTCTAAGGATATTGTGATTCCTACATTGCTTAGAGTCTGAGTCTTTTTGTTTTGTTTTGTCTTTCTTTAATGAGTGTTGCTTTTTGTCCTTGCATAGTAAGTTTACTAGAGGACCGGTTCAGGCAGCTCTGAAGCATGTCTATGCTGGTAATAGAGTAGCCATAATCCTAAGCATGTTCTTTCTGTGTTCTGTGCATCCTAACACTGGGAGACTGCCAGGCTCTCCATTCAGCTCCCCAGTGTACCTTACAGTCACACTCTGAAGGAGCCCGCATGTAGATTTCCAGAGTGCCTTCTGTATGCATTTCTCTCTAGTATCCTGTTCTGCAAAATTCTGCCACCTCAGCAGCCCCAAACTCTTATCTTTCCTTCCTCAGGAATTTTTTTCTTTTCAGCTTGGACTTCACTTTTCCAAGCCATGTTCTAGAAAGTTCCCTTGGACAGAAAGTTGAGTTGATCTTGGGGCTTATCTCATGTGTTTTTCGTCTCTTAGGGATCACAGTCCTGAACTACCTTTTGTTCAAAAATTGAAATCAACTCATATATTTTTTCTTTTCTAGTGTTGTTTTGTTGTTTATACTGGCTGTGTTACTCTGGTATAAGTTAATTTGTTATGACTAGAGATAAAAGTCCTACTTGATTTAGCTTTTATATTTAGGCCTGTAATCTACCTTAACTGTGTTTTTTTTTCCTTCTATGTACATTTTGAGATAGACAAGAAGTTTCATGTTTTCCCTATAGATATCCAATTAACCTAGTATCATTTATTTAAAAGAAATTCTTCCCCATTGAATTACAACAGAGCCTTTGCCTGCTACCTTTTTAAAAAATTGATACTAAATATTTTAAAATTTAATATTGTTTAAGTACAACTTATTGACTTTTACTATTCTGAAGGAAGTTTTTGTATAGTGTTTTTTTGTACATAAAGATAGAAGTCATATTAGGTGAAGACACTGATCATAGAGCCAAAGCTTAAGAACTTTCAGTTGTCTAATATTACAAAGAAAACTGGTAGCAAAATTGGCTTATTAGTATTTTCAGAATTATTCATTTAATTTTTCCTTTTTTTTCTAGCTGCTAATTACAAAACTGTAAAATCTTTAGTTTGGACATCAGTTTAATTTTTTCAGTGATACTTAGTACTTTTTGAAGGGACAAATGAATAGTTAAAATACTACTACTTCTAACAGGAAACAACAAAAAGATTCATTGATCTTTTAGTTACTGTAGTGACTGGTTTCTACAGATGGCCTCCCAATGAACCAGCCCTCTTGTATTCACACCCTCTGTTGTCCTCTCCCAGACAGTCTATGGGGTTGCCATATGTAACCAATATAATGCAGTGAAAGTGGCACCAGTTCTGAGGCTGGATCATAAGAGGATTGGCATCTTCCATGTTTTCTTGGAACACAAGCTTTGGGGAAAGCCATCTACCATATAAGAAATTCACTACTCTGAGACCATCATATTATAAGAATTCTCAAGCTGCCATGTGGAGAGGTTGCATGGAGAGAGACAGGGAGGAAGGGAATAATGCAGGAAGGGAAGGTGGGAGAAAGAGAGAGAGAAAGAGAGAGGAGGTGAAGGAAGGGAAGGGAGGAGAGAAGCCGGGGCCTGGCCAGTTCCTAGATATTCCAAGCATACCAACTGGGGTGGCAGATATGTGAATGAAGAAACCATATTGAGCGTCTAGCCCAGTTGAGCCTGCAGCCCCAGCCAACATCTGACTGCAACCAAATGTGAAACACAGCAAAAACTGCCTATCTAAGCCCATTCAACTCATGGAACCATGAGATATAATAAGCAAATTGTTGTTTTAAGCCACCAAGTTTATGGGTAGTTTATTGAGCAGCCATAGATAACCACACAATTACAGTAATGACTGCTGCAATTAAAATAAGCTGTGTATGTTGAAGTGATTGTTGCCTGCAATAAGCTTTTGTCTTTTCCAAAATGACAGACTCCACAAATTATTTTACTACTGAAGAGTTGTCATTGTTTTAAAATTTTAAAAATGACATTTAATTATGCTCAGTGCTTATCAGGATGTACTCATATTTTGGGGTCGAAATGGCCTGTTTCAGTTAACATTATTGAATAAATTTACCATGATTTTATTATAGAACTTAGAGACTTGCGTGTATTGGGCAGGTATAAAACAGATTCCATGATTTGACCTGAAGAATCAGATAATTGCTCCTTTCTTTTTTTTTTTTTTTTCCCCTTTTGTCTTTTTTTCGTGACCGGCAACGGGATCGCAACCCTCGGCGTCGCGCCCGCACCTTGCTCAGCCAGTGAGCGGAACCGGTCTGTATGTGGGATCCGAACCCTCGGCGGGAGCGCCGTGGCGCTCCCAAGCGGTGCACTGTAGCAGTGCACCACCAGGCTGGCCCGCTCCTTTCTTTCTAATGATTTTATTTCTGTTTCTATACAGATTTTTAAAATCAATAATATGCTGTTATCCATGCTTGATTGTGCCAGAAAAGCCCAATGAAAGTGTTAGCATTTTTCTAATTGTACCCATGAAGATTATTGACTTATAGTGATGGTTACTATTTAAAGAATCTGTTCCAGCTGGATAGTATTCACTTGCTTATCCCATGCCTCATTTATAGAACAATCACTCTGTTCAAATGGAACCCAATTCTATTGATTTTTGTGTGGAAGGTTTGTCTGCCTGCTGAGGGTGTTTTTAGGAACCTCTCAGTAGTTATGTCTCCTATTTTGAAGTTTTGATTTAGTGTATCCTCATCAGCATTTCCTACTCTTTCTACCTTACTCTTTCATGTTGTCATCAGATAAGAGCTGCTCAGGTATTCTTTTGTTACTTTGTGTCTGGTATGTTCTAAACAGCTGAGCAGAGTTATGTCTTTTATGCTGGTAAAGTGGCCTTGTTGTATAATATTGTCACCATGATTATGGTATTTAAAAATGTTTTTATCAGTTATCAACTCAACACGAAACTAGTGGAAAATGTGGTAAAAAAATACAAAGTGTTCTTTAAATAATAAATGATCCTAGTACACAGAATTATAAAAGTAGTATATAATAACATGTGAAACAAAATGAAGTTTTGACATGGGGTTTATAATTTCTTCCTTTTACTTTTAAATTATGGCAGACATTAGTTTAGTGAGCAAACTAAAGATTATAGTCCAGCTAATAGATGCACACTATCACTATCAGTTGGGTTGGTTGTTATTTACATAGTATGAACTTCAAGGCTGAATTTCATTTGTGGTCATATATAATCAGAAACCTGAAGACACTACATTTACTTAGAAACCTAAAATGCTGTTTTGTAGCTGAGCAACTGACCAATCATTCAATGAACAAGTCTCTTAAAAATTTTAAAGAGAAAAAGGAGGCAGTTAACACACTCTTATCTATTTACTGGTGCAAAACAACCTCCATTCACATCGGAAATGGAAAGCTATGCAGGATGTGGGTGAGATGAGATGCAGAGAGAACTCAGAGAGACTATTCTTAGATATATATTTGAAACAATGGTATTGTGAATCAGATACTAAACTTGGTGTCAGATAACCTGTGGTTTATTACTGGCTTCTCCACTCATGCTTGCACTTATATAGACTCTTTCACCCAGAAAGTATTATGAATTATTAATCTGGGATCCTCTTCATTACATCGATCTGAGATAGGTGGGATTTATTATTCTCCTCACTGTATAGGTGAGGAAAGTTGAAGCAGGGAGGGAGGGTTACTTTTCATAATCATGAAACAGTAACATAGCCAGGAAGGGTTCCCTAACTTTCCTGACTCAAACCCTAGGCACGAATGAAGTCAGACTTAACATTTAGGTAATATTTAATAAATTCTTGGAAATCAATCATTGAACATCCCCAGTGAATACAGCAATCTCTTTGCTTACTATTTTTACTTTTTCACTTTTGGTTGCTAACTAGATCCCCCAAAACATATCTTTTACTATTTGCTGAGGGATTCCAGGAAGGAGACTATTAGAGATGGCCTGGATTCTCCATGGTCAGTACATGCTCGTGTGCATCTTCTTGGGGTCTTTCTGTGCCTCGTCTGTCCTATTATACACCATGGGGTTTTATGACCTACTACTTCTGGAATTAAGAGGGCACAGGGAATCAGTCCCTCTTTGCTCCTTACCCTTAGAGCTTCTAAGGCTTTTGCCAACAATTATTATGCTTCTTTTGGGGTAAACAATGAGATTTGTCAGTGTTTTTATCTTTTTTGTGTGTTTATTCAGATTTCCAATAAAGTAAAACATTCTCAGGTGCAATGCTCTTCTGATGCTTCCAATAGGTAACAGGAGCCTGGAGGCAGATTCCATCCTTGAGGCACTCAGTGGAATGCATATCTTGTAGATGCCCGATACCAATCAATGAAACTTTAGTTTCAATGTGACACAGTTGTTTCAGAATTCACCTTGGGTCTTATGTTCCTGGAGCTTTAACCAGAAGACCAAAATTGCCTCTGTAATGAATTCAAGTATCTGAAATGTTGACTAGGTACTTATATAGATAGGCATATATACACACACACACACACACACACACACACACACACACACACACACACACACACACACGAGAGAGAGAGAGAGAGAGAGAGAGAGAGAGAGAGAGAGAGATATGAGTGATTAGATTGTTTTAAAAAACTGAATAAGGAAAATCACTGCTTCTACTGCTATATATTTGCTGAGTGAGGTTGTTTTAAGAGAGATATATCTTTTGGGTTTAACAAAAAGGCAAAAGGAACCCCAAGGCGTTTAATCAACTATAACAACCTTACTGTAGGCAGCAGTGTTTCTTGTCAAGGACAACTCTAACGGATGTAGAAGTTGCATTTTGGAACTTTGCATGGGTCATTGTGAGTAGGATGTATGAAAACAACAAAATAGAAAATTAAAATCTTGATTGCAGTATTGAGTAGTGACTTAAAATTCCTTGGAGTGCAATATTTAAAAGAGTTAAGATTTATTTAAAGGATTTTGTGAAAAAATTATATTCACTGTGGTATTTAAAATATCTCACATTATAATTTGTAGTTCTCCTAAATTTTGGTGCAGACTTCTAATCTTAGTGAGGAAACTTTCTTTATGGTTTGTGCCCTAGTTCCTAAACGTTTGGCAGTTATTTAACTCTGAATAACCCACAGGTCAGAATTATTTACTACAAATGTTGGCTAGAGTTGTTCAAGGATTTTTCTCTCATTAGTGTACAGTTCTAGTGTCCTTGAAGAGAATAATAATAAAGGGAACATGAAAAGCAGGAGAAGTTTCTTAAAATGGGCTCTTGGTTTTCTGTAGTAGACTCTTTCTTAACTTAATTCCTAAAGGTGGATTGATTAGCAATAGAACGACATTGTTCACGTGCCTATTTATGATGTGAAATTTCTAAGTGGCAGGTCCTAGACGTGTTTCGGGAAGAATAAGACACAGGAGTGGGTTCTAACACCATCCCCTTCTTCAGAATCGTGCTTGACGACTCACTTAGATGGCTTTGGGGATTGTCAAGGGGGTTGAATAGTGATTAATTTCTTGTCCATTACTATGTCTCAGTCGACAGAGTGGTAGAAGTATAGGCTGAAGAGCCATGGTACAAAGGGCTGCCGGGTTATCCTTGTTGAAACACCACTTTTGTCTTCTTATTCTCTTGCTTTTACACCTATGATGGCCCTTCAGTGCCTGTGGATGAAATGAAATTCTGTAACCTGGCATTGAGATAACGTGATATAGTTAAATGAGAGTGTATGACTTTTAAGTCCTCTTTGTGATGATACAATGGTGTGATCACTTATAGCTGAGTGACCTAGTAATTGCTTAACCCTCTGCATCACGGTTTGCTCATCATTAAAGGAGAAATAATAATATTAAACTATTAGGATTATCATGAAGACTAGCTATTAGCAGTAGTATTATAACAAGGATGTTTAATAAGCAAAATTCATGGGACTTAATCAGAAAACATTTTCACACTTGCTTTCCATTGTCTCTTTAAAACTTATTTAGTGGTGGAATTCCTCCAGCCTCTTTCTGAAAGATGAAGAGTACCATGAATTTTCTGGTCACTGTTAGTGATTACAAGGTGTTAAGTTCATTTGAAGTCACAAAACACAACACAACTTTAAAAGTTTATAGGTTCATGAAGCAATCAAAATTTGAACTTGATTTAAAGTTAAATATTTACTCCTCCTCCCAGCTAGGGTGTGCTGAATGAGAGAAGTCTTCGGTTTGAGAAAGGGACAAGTGGAAGAATGCTCCCTTTAGAAATTTCACATCATAAATAGGCACATGAAAAATACCCTTCTAATCAATCCACTTTTAGAAACAAACTCTCCCAAAACAGCATTCTCACAAATCCTCTCATCTGCACTCTATGGACCCTGATATATATTTCCTCTTTGTGGCTGAGGGGTCTTTAGAATTGCCAAACAAGTACTTGATCATTTCTTCAAAAATTTTCGTTTTGCTGGGATACCTTGTGCTAGATTTCTTTTCTATTGTATTTTGCTGCCTCAGTGAAAACATCAAATATTATGTCATTTTTTGGACCTATCTTTCACCAGTCTTTTAAACTCTTCTTTGGTTGGTTTACAGTCTTTCCTTTAACTATACTTTGTGATTTCCTTCTCCATGTCTTTGTTTAGACTGATCCCTATGTCCTGATTTTCTGAACTTTCCTCATCTCTGCCTTGTTCCCTGCTCCCAAATTCTTACCTTTGTCTGTCCAATCCATATTTTCTTGGTTAACTTAGTTTAGAAAACTGGCTTACGTGAGACTGTTATACTTCCTAGATAACATTTGCATTTAGCTAAAAAGACAGAGGAATGTGGGATTACAGGTGCCTTAGAAGAAACAGTGGAAGACACTTGAAACTCTTCAAACCACAGTAGTGGCTGCCTCCTCAGTGACTGGCTTTGCTGATTCCCCATCACTCCCTTGACATAGAGGAGGCTACATTAAGAGTAACTATTCCTTTTTTGCAGCTCTGGCTGTAGTATTCCAGGAGGAACCACAATTAGGTGAAATAGTAGTTGGTCTTCTATCAATCAATCATTGTTACATTGGTTGAAGTCATCCGCATCTAACTGGGTGCTACAATCTTACATAAAGTTGGATTCAAGGTCGAATAATACGTGATTTTATAATTATTTTTGATTGAGGAATGAGAAAAGGGACTTATCTAATCAGTTGAATTAGTAGCAGAAAATGGATATCTGCCTTCTTAGAAATTAGAGAGGCAGAGAAAGAGAGTGAGCATTTTGTATTTTTTAAATAAGAAAGTAGGTGAAAGGAAAGTACTTGTGTTGTAATGAGAAATGAGGGCTGCAAGAAACAAAGTCAAAGGTATTCCTTTAACTTTGAAATAGTTTGGATGATAAAAATATTTTATTTAAATTTATTTTTGTGTAAACAAAAGAAATCAAAGTACAGAGCTGATGCATAGTAATTTTTATTATTTATTTTGATAAAATATATTTTGGCTTTTGAACATGATTGTTCTATAAGTATACAAACTGCATTTATTTCTTACTATTTAGAAGCAACATCACTGGGAAATTAAATTTTACAACTTATAATAAAATAATGAAGTTTATAATTAAATCAGACATTTTAAGAAATTTAACATTTGTGTATAGTCTGAATTTCTGTAAGACTGAAGCATGAAAAGCTATCAAGTGAATTTAGTAGCATTTGAATTCTATGTAATAATAAATATTTTTTTAAAAATTTATTTATTTACTTGCTTGTTTATTTTATTATCCATACATGTGGGGTACAATGGTGATTTTCAATAATTATGTAGAAAGTGTGGTGGTTAGAGCAGTATAGTTAGCTTATTCATCACTAATTTGATACGCAATCGTTCTTTGTGTCCATTGACCAATTCCTCATTAGGACCCCTCCCTCTCCTCTTCCCTCCCCTTTTGGAGCTGAATCCATAAATAAACAAATGAACAATAAAGAGAGACAGAGAGAAAGAAAGAAAGAAGCATAAATCACGATAATA